>NW_005187610.1:258674-303341 GCF_000239375.1 Pundamilia nyererei
TGTGCGTGTGCGCAAGTGTGCACTGCTGACAAAGTCTCCACACACAGAAAGTCTGCACTGTGCACAAAAACAATTCCAACCTTAATCGAAACGCTCAGACACGTGAAAGATTCGAGGGAACGTTGATGGGAGGCAGAGCCTTCAGCTTTCAGGCTCTTCTGTGGAACCACGTTCAGGTAACCTTGGACAAGGACACAACGACCGAGACTGTCGAAGCCGGGGGCTCGAACTGGCAACCTTCCAATTACAAGGCGAACTCCCAACTCTTGAGCCACAATTGCCCCAGTGGTCAACATGTAAAGTGTAAATGATTTGTGGCGTAGTTGGCTCTGACCTTGGATTGTGTGTTTGATCCCTTTTGTAAGAGGGACACTGGACTGTCTTATCCCTTTGTTTGTTTGTTTTATCATTGTACTAATAAATAATCTCTTAGAATTGTATTGGTTATCATCTTTGCCCACGGCTGAGTCGGTTGTTCTGACATAGAATTTAAAATGAACATGTGTACTCACGTTTCTGAGCTCATTACTCACAAACAGATGATTTGATAGATTAGATAGTGGCGTTGATCCATGCACCGATGGGGAACATTACTTTTGCTTTGAATACTTTATGTACAGTCTGGTCATTTTGCATAAAGCACTTTAATGAGTAACGAGGCATGTTCATAGTGTTTTGTTGCTACTTTTACAGGAATGCTTCTAAAAACATGTCTAATAATAAATATTTTGATGGTAATTACAGAAGTTGCACACAGTTAAACATCACTGCATTTGTCTCTTTTCAGAGTAGAATGTAATAGCATGAATTCTTTTTTTTTTTTCACCATTTTTGCTTCACTTTCTCTTTCTTTTGCTGTAAAAGCTTGACAATCAGCTCTACAGAGAGATTGCCACAAAAGCAGCGTGTGTGTTTGTGTGTGTGTTTTGTTCAGCTCCGCTAGTCTCCCCGTTGTTCTGCCTGACAGGTAATGCAATATATTGTTGTGCTCACCCATGTGATTGTTACCGTTCATTGTGCCAGATTGTGTATGGTAGGTAGCCTGTGGGGGAAATGGGGTTTTTTTCTGCCCTGTTATGTTCATTCAGCAGTATGCATTCACAGTCAGACCAACAGGTTCCCTTTAAGAGTGGAGAAAACGCTTTGCAAAACACAAATGAATGACTTGTTTATTGCTGCGCTATTGTGTCCTCTCTTCAACGTCACAGCAGGAGATCACTTGATGTTTGATCTCCTGCTGTGGCACTGAAAACATTCAAATTATCTTCAGATAATTTAACTAAATTCTGCCCTGAGTTTACACTAATGGCCAACATTTGTAATTGTTTTTGGTTGCTTTGTTTTTTAAATCTCCTTCTGGAAAATAGTCTTTTATTTCATCCTCATGCTGGGTCATTAGATGTATAGTTTTCAGCTGGTAGAAGCAACAAAGACTGTTGAATATGTCTGTGAAGGTTCTCAGTCATCCAGGTCATCGTAGTCTAAGGAGCTTGGAAAGAAAAGCGTCTGGACTTCTTTAAGTTGCTTGAAGACGTTTCACCTCCGAGAAGCTTCTTCAGTTCTAAGGTCAAATGGTAGAGACTGTTGAACAAATGCCATCAATATCCCATTAATTGAAGTTTTTAACCACATCACTCCAGTACTACAATCCATCCCACAGACTTTATAGAAAAGATGGGCATGGCGACTGTGACATCATCCACCAGTTTGTTCGTTGAATCCAATCTGTTATTGTTCATGTCAAAAGACTGAACGGCGGGAGGCTGCTAGAGAAAGTTCCACATTTTTAATTAGCGACTCATTACAGCTGCTTAGTATTTGCAGTCAGATCAGATATTAAATTCACATAATGTTCAAAGGATTTAGTTCAGGGTCTGGTTTGATTCCAGCTTCCGCAAGCTTTGAGACAGGTGAGTTTCTTTCAGTGGGATGACAGTGGGAGAGGCGGGCGCACTTGAAGGGATCACTGTGATGGAGGACAGGTGAGGTAAGTAGGCAGGTGAGAATTATCCAATAAGTAAGAGGCCTGAGCGATACTTCCACACTAAGTCACTGTCTCGATTGATTGAAAAGGAAGAAACTGGTGTTCTTTAGGTTTGTAATGACATTTCACCTCTCATCCAAAGAAATTGTGTCGTCGTCAAAGGAGCTTGCAAAGAAAAGCGTCTGGACTTCTTTAAGTTGCTTGAAGACGTTTCACCTCTCATCCGAGAAGCTTCTTCAGTTCTAAGGTCAAATGGTGGAGAGTCCCACATATAAACCCACTGGGAGTGACCCCCAAAAAAGGAAAAAAGGACCCCTGATGATCCTCTAATCGCCTGAGCCAAGGTGTGAAACTGGGTGTGGGTCCCAATCAGCCAGAGTTTCAGGTGAGCTCATTGTGAAACCTCCCACTGGCTTGCCGCGTACACACAGAAGAATCCATTGCAGAGATGGTATACGACGAAGAAGCATAAACAGGGTGTGACCTGCCAGTCATGAGACGAGAAGCGCCACTATGTGGTGATGCACTGTATCACAATAATATCAACTGTTACGAGCAGCAGGGTTGGACATGCCTGAGGAAGGAGCTTTGCTGCATCTACGGGGAAATGGAGAGGGAGAGATGGGCTTCCCTTACACTTATACTTATACTCATAGATTTAAATTAAAAACCTTCATGTGAAATTCTTTGTATATATCTGTGTGTGTGTGTGTGTGTGTGTGTGTGTGTCTGTATTAAATTATTAAATAAATAATGACTCTGTGAAATATGTCGTGTGTTCATCTCAGGTTTTATTTATCTCGTTTTAATGACCAGATTTAATTTTTAATTATTTTCATTAAACCTTAAGGAAAGGGGTTGTACATGAAATCATGTGCATGTTATTGAGGTAGATTGCTGTGCCTTAAAAGTGCCACTAGGGGGCAGCAAGCTGTTCTATTTTTTCAGTTATTTTATTGTGTTGTTTGTACAGAATAATTTCCATTTTTGCTATAATTTTTTGTTCATTCTCCAGGACTGTCTGTTCTTTCAGTCCCCACCTCCTGCCGGCGTAGGAGGGAAATCTGTTCCTTTCTTGATAATTGCCCCACTGGCTTCTATATTTGGATCTATGTCCTCTCCTCTCACTTGCTGTCGCTCTCTTGCTGCTTTGTCACTGTTATTGATTCACATTCTCACTCTGCTGCAAAGCAAAACCATCCAGAATTGGTGCAAGGAAGAAGCAAGGAAGCATCAACGGTGAGTGACGGAGGCGAGGCAGGGGTCTCCTCAGATCTCCACGCCGCATCAGTACCAGAGGTATCGGCTTATTTGCCTGAGCGTGTGGGGGCGGGAAAATCTCCTTGGCTGAATCGAAGTTGTTTTTCCTTCACTCCTTGCAGAGCAGGAATGCATTATTGTTTACAAGCGAGATTATTGTTTCTGTGTGTGAGTCCGTCTGTCATTGTGGCACAGAGCGCCCCTGCAGACAGCTGCTGTGAATTCTTCGGCAGGTGTTTGCATGGCTGGGCTCTTTGTGGGAAGATTTTGTCAACACAACTGTGTTAAAACTGAGCCAAGACACAGACACAAACTTTACAGGTTTATAGTTAGGATCTAATCTAGTTAGTGCTCTACTATCACCCTATTAGAGCACTTCGCTCTCGCTCTGCAGGCCTACTTGTTGTTCCTAGAGTATTTAAAAGTAGAATGGGAGGCAGAGCCTTCAGTTTTCAGGCCCCTCTTCTGTGGAACCAGCTTCCAGTTTGGATTCAGGAGACAGACACTATCTCTACTTTCAAGATTAGGCTTAAAACTTTCCTTTTTGCTAAAGCATATAGTTAGGGCTGGACCAGGTGACCCTGAATCCTCCCTTAGTTATGCTGCAATAGACGTAGGCTGCCGGGGGATTCCCATGATGCATTGAGTTTTTCCTTTCCAGTCACCTTTCTCACTCACTATGTATTAATAGACCTCTCTGCATTGAATCATATCTGTTATTAACCTCTGTCTCTCTTCCACAGCATGTCTTTATCCTGTCTTCCTTCTCTCACCCCAACCGGTCGCAGCAGATGGCCGCCCCTCCCTGAGCCTGGTTCTGCCGGAGGTTTCTTCCTGTTAAAAGGGAGTTTTTCCTTCCCACTGTTGCCAAAGTGCTTGCTCATAGGGGGTCATATGATTGTTGGGTTTTTCTCTGTATCTATGAAGCGCCTTGAGGTGACTTTTGTTGTGATTTGGCGCTATATAAATAAAATTGAATTGAATTGAATTGAAATGAATCTGATGTGTTAGAAACTGAATGAAAGAAGTCACAAGAAAGGGTCCGAGGGCTTATGACCCCGTTCTGCTATACAGTATGCCCCTGTCACACAGGCTTTTGGCATCTTTAGTCCATTTGTAGCCCTGCATATGGAGTGTTCTCTATTATGTAAAATATTTGGAACAAAAGGTAGGCAAGTCTTGCTTTTTCTTCCCTTAAAAAATGTATTTCCTCCCCCTCATTTGCACATTTCTGGCTTTTAGTTCTAATCACATCCCTGATGCAGCTGTTTCCCTTCCACATGAAAAGTAAGCAAGATGTTTTCCAGGTTAGTACCTGAGAGTCTGGCCTTGTTTGCTTAAATTTATTCATAACTCTGCTTTTCTCATGTAAAAGCTTCTTATGAATTATAAATAAGCCACCTGTCTGCTCCAAAAATCCAATCGAAAGTACATCTGTGTTGAATCTCTTCCCTGTGTCAGTGCTCTATGTTTAGATTACACTGTATGTCAGTTTTTCTGTGTTCAGCTAAACTCAATGTGCAGGAAAATGTGTGCTTACAGTATGAATTTCATTTCCTCTGGCTTTGAAGTCCACCTCTGTGGCGATTCCTGCTGCGTGAGCTCCTCTAAGACCACATGTAGATGTGTGGATGCAAAAATGCCAAGTGTTTCTTGTCTTCACAGTAAATCTGCTGCACTGTCGAAATGAACGCTGGCGTTAGGAGCTTCTTTAGTCTGCTGCTAATCACACACTTCAGCAGAGGTGAGTGAGCGGTTTGTTGTCTAGACAGTTGCCCATCAGGTGATCTGAAAGCCCTGCTGATAATCATGAGCTCTGAATAGTTTTTATTTCTGTGTGTGTGCTTTTGAGAGGCTCATATGCTTAACAACACTTTGCAGGTGCCACATGAGTGAAAAGCCTTTGAGCAAAAAGTGCATTAATTCTCCTTGTGACACAAAAATCCACAAGGCTTGGTGAGTAAGATTTGCCCAGCAGATTACTTTCTGACAAAGAGCTAGAGTGGGACCGACTGCGAGTAGTTCCTACAACAAAAAAAGATACAGAACTCCATAAAAATTAAGTAAAATTTAAACGACATTCTAAGGAATCAAATACAAAATGCTTCTTATCACATTACAATTACTTTTCTACTCCTAATCAAGAATTAATATTTATGTTGAGATCTATATATGATTTATATATATGTACATGTATAAATTGCAAAAATCCATCAAATGTTTTGGTGTTTTCAGGTCTAACCTTTAAATTGTGACGTCCAGCTAAATAGATTCAATTTCAAATTAAAGGAGGCTGAATTTCTGGAGAGTACCTGTCGGGGAAAATCCAACCCTCTGCACCCTGTCGTCTTCAGTTACCCTTGAGGTGCAGTGATCGAGTTACTCCGTGCTAGAACACCAGGAATTTTAATTAGTCTTGATTAGACAGAAGCATACATCAAGACTGCTGCATTGAAAAACAACAACAATAACAAAAACAATCTATTTTTCTTCCCTCATCACTGTTTTCCTTTGTTCTGTTTCCTCCTCCTCGCCATCTTTCTTGCAACACCTCGGTAAAATGCTGCAGCAGTGTGGTTTGAGAGATCGTAGTGGTTCTAAAATGACGGTCCACAGGGATGAAATTCCTCTAAATACCCAGTGCCTTCAACAGCATTAGGAGGCTGACAGTTTCTTTTTTTATATATATAGAGGAAATGGTGAATGAATACTCATAGCCTTCTCAGGATTCACTGTAATAATGTTCTGTCACCAGGTGTGTTTTCCCCTGAATATCAAAGTTCACACAAGATAAATTGGTGAAAGATTTTTATAGATGTGTCGACTGCTTCCTGAAGCTCTGACAGTCAGGGCTACAATGGCTGGTCTCTATAGGTGGCCGTGAGCTTTGATGAAAGCATTCATGTTCCACTCAGGATGATTTTATTAGCTTTCATGATCACATGGCATCGTTTTCAGGACCCACAAAATGACTTCAACACACCCAGGTTACCTTTCCGTTATCAGGACTCACTTAGCCTAACATCTGGAATAAGGATGAGCGGTCACACAATGCTGGTTATCAACTCTAAGCTAACTCATGGTTTATCAGTCTGGCTATCAGCATCTGACCCATTCAGTTTAATTTTATTTGTATAGTGCAAAATCATGGGAGGTTACCACTGTTTGCTCACAGCAAGAAGGTCCTGGGTTCCACTCTGTGTGGAGTTTGTTTGCAGTTTGTTCTCTCTGGGTGCTGTGGTTTCCTCCCACAGTCCCAGAGACATGCAGTAAGTTGGGTAGGTTAATTGGTGATTGGTTGTCTTTCAGATTACCAGCCCTACTGTGGACTCTTAGTCCTGTTGACATCCTTGTTTTGGCATCATTGTGAGACACTGTTCCTTGTTTCACTCCACAGAAATCATCTTTTCCGTGACTAGTTTCTCTCTATTTTCTCATCTCTCCTGCGGGTTTATCCAGCCCAGAAAATCACTGATGACTCCATCAACACCCCCCACCCTCCTGTGCTGTTCAGCGTCAGTCCCCAATCCTACATCAGCTTCCTGCTGCTGGGCCTGACCGTCGTCGTGTTCGGCGGCGTCTATCTCTGGATCCTCAGATACGTCTGCATCGGCTGCTGCCAGCCCATCGCAGTCGGCGTTGAGTCAGAATCCCTGGCAGGGATGGTGTGAAGTCATCAGCCCCTGTCTGATTGAGTTGGGCTGATACCAAGTCACACAGGACATTTACAGGTAAAAGACACGGCCTATCAGACTTGTCATACATTTTGCAAAGGGAAGTAGATGTCATTTGTGCTCCCATATACTTATTTTTTCAGTTCCAGAGCACTTAGTGACAGTGTCGATGCTGGAAAATAAGTAAGTAGGAGAAAAGTAGCTCTTTTGCTCTTACCTCTACACCCTGCTTACCTGATATCTGGCAAACATCTGTTGTACAGTATGCCTGAAAAATCGCTAAAAAGCTATTGAGCAGTGAACGTGAGACACAACTGTAAAGCTGGGTGGCAGAAATTTAAGACAACGTTCAGCTAATAAGATGATAAAATGTTTTGTGTGTCTTCTTTAGGGTTTTCTTTGTACACTGTTAAAAAAAACATCTTAAAAAAACGGTAATAGTCCAGCAGCTGGGGCGCCTAAATACTACCGTAAAATAACAGAAAATAACTTCCTCATAAAAATACAGTTATTTCCAGTAATGACAATACAGTTTGTTGCGCTAACTTGACATGGGATTCTGCCTTTTCCAAGTGCGTTTAGACATCAAATTAGGAACATTTTAACGTGATCAAACAATGAAATTACCTATAAACAAGGTCAATGAATGTGGCAATATGAATCATAATATGTAAATGTACAGAAATATACAGTTGGTTTAAATAATAATGGATTGCATGCCCTGGGACAGACTGACAGAGGCAAGGCTGCCATATCACACCATCAGCCCCTCTGGCCATCACCAGTAGGCGAAGAGTCTTGACCACGGACACAATACCGGGAGTGTCCGAGCCGGGCCTCGAACTGGCAATCTTCTGATCACAAGGCGAACTGCCAACTCCTGAGCCACGATCGCCCTAACTAGCAATGATAATAATACTCATGTGATGTAACACAAGCTTATAGGAATCATGTTATATACTTTTCCATAGCATCACATTTGAATTCAACAGTTCAATCTTTCAAATAACGGACAGATATTTGTGAGATCATGATACATTTGTGAATGTGTTTTAACAATCTAAATATGCAAATGTACAGACAGATACATTTAATGATCGTGACAATTATGTTGTATTACATTACAGTGATTTAACGTTAATTTACATTTGAAATGTGAAGTCAAAGTCTATTTACGTAACGTTAATGATATTCTAGAAGAACAGAACAAAACTGTAAAATGCAGTAAAATACTTTTATATTAGGATTTTTTCCTACAGTGCAGCCATACCCGCAACCTTGTGGTTGTTAGTTCACATTCATTGGCCGATGCTTAGCGTCATGTTATTATGTGTCCCAACATCCAATGGCATGTCACATTGTTTTCATGGCCACACCCTCACCCAGGTGCAGAGGCCTCTTTCTGTTCAGGAATGTTGTGAATACTTTGACATTTATATTAATTGCAATTCCTACCTCTACATTTATTTTTTTAAAAATATAATTAGCACAGCGTGGCCGTGCAATGTTTTATATGTTGTTGTTGTTTTCGTTTTTATTCCTATTAATTATATTTTCACTTGTTACCTCTGAATTATTGAATCAGACCTAGATGACATGAAATTTTCAGCACAATTATAATTCAAATACTCTCATTTTATATATTTTTCCATAGTATTACATTTGAATTTAACATATCATTCTCTCACATAACAGACAAATATTCGTGAAATTATGATACATTTCTGAATGTATTTTTACAATCTCAATATGTTTAGTATGTACAAAAAATATATTTAAGAAACAAGTAAATTGTGTTTTACTATATTTACAGTGATGTTATGTTATTTTACCTTTGACATGTAAAATCACAGTCTACTTATGTAAATCTAATGATATTCTAGAAAGACAGTACAAAACTGTAAAATACACACTAAGATACTTTGACATTACTATTTTTTGGAACAGTGTAGTTTGGCTGTTTTATTTTGAAACCATTTTTAATTGTTTTCTTTTGTTACTTCCTGCCTTTCTCCTTCACAAGTGGGTTTTGTGTGTAAACAATTAGCCATTTAGTATTTTGTGGATTTATAATAATGATTTATAATGCTGTCCCCATTTTCTGCCGTCAAGTTAGTTTGTGTTTTGTTTTTGGTTCAGTATTATGTAAAAAAAGAAAAATCCTTAAAAACATACTACAGTGTTTTGTTTTAAAACAAAGACATTTTCTATTATTTTTTCTCCGTATATTTTACCCACATGGTTATGTTGACCATTTACACTCTTTATGGGGAAAATGTTTTTTTGTGAAAGTACAACCTGTTGATTTCTCTGTTCTTGGCATTTCTGCTCAGCTGAATGACACAAATAAATCTCCTTTTCTTCTTCAAACTTGCCTTGTGTGATTGGGTCCTGTGTAGGGTGACCAGATCACAGTCTAAAAGTAAATATAACGAGAATAAAGGGAAGCTGAAGTTTGTTCTTATTGTCTATATTATCTGTTAATTCCTCTGAGGAGGAGGAGTATTTAATCAGTTCTGTTTATTAACAGTGTAGCATGCAATCGGATCAAGGTCACAATAAATGTGAAAATCAGAAAAAAATTTATATTACTCATGTTTTTTTAATGGATGGATATTCTAACTTCACAACAATATGCTACACCTTGGTGGACATCAATACCTTGGCTGGCTAAACATTTGATTTTGACCTTCATTTTTAGTGCCCAAATTTGAAGAAACCGTATCAAGAAATCTGTCATATGAAAAGCCATGGAGAGGGCAGTACGTAACATTTTCTTCTTTTGTTTTAAATGACATCATACAATCATCATATTGTAATAAAAACATCATAAAACACCAAAGTCGTTGTAAAAGTCGTTGTCCGTTGGGGGACTGCTTTTGTTCACTGTTGTTTCAGCTGCTGTTCTGCCTGGTAACAGCCTTTGGGCTTCAGTAACCTTCATTTTTCTTTAATAAAAAGTCTTCGCTTCATATATTATAGATTTTAGAGAAGTGCATGTCCTGCAGTGCAAAGCCAATCAAAATGTAGGACGTTGTCTCGATATGTGGTATTGGAGACGACGGATAAAAAGATGGATCTCTGTTCACCCAGCCCTATGTGTTTGATCTACGTAAGTTTGTTACGACCAGACACACTTTTGACGTTACTCACATAATTTGATCAATGTGAATATTTATTATAGCATGTTTAATAATTCATGTGTTCATTATTAACTCATGGTCTCAAACTTAGAGGACACAGATTAAGCGTACTGAATGTAACCGAACAGTGTGTAAAACACAAGACATGGATTCAGTATCTATCAGGATCAAAGACCCCAAACCAGAGCTGCTAGCTTAGTGCTAACACACTCATTGTAACAGCCCCTGGCCTAATTAGCTCCCACTGGTACAACTTGATACAAATTAGTGAGCTCAAGTGACTAATATGTGGCTGAAAATGAAATAATTTAAAAAGCGGAGCTGCTTACTCATGCATGGGTCCAATGATCCACATGAGTAATAGACCATAAGGTCTGACATCCACAGCACCGCAAGTTGCTGCATGGGTGTTACGGTTAGCGACTTCACTTCCTGAGAGAGCTCAGCAAGAACAACCCTGGTTAAACTCGGTTTAAGGTCATGCCAAAGCATCAGTTCAAGTCCACACTTTGACTGGGTCACTCCAAAACCTTCATTTTGTTTTTTTGTTTCTGTCTTTGAGTCATTCAGAGGTGGACTCGCTGGTGTGTTTCAGATCATTTCTTTGAGCTTCAGACTTCAGACTGATAATCCTGATGGGATAGCAAAATTAACAATTCCATCAAGTGCAGCAAGTCGTCCTGAAGCAGCAGAGCAGCCTGCGACCACTACACTATCACCACCACGTCTGACTGATGGTGTGATAGTCTTTTTTTGAAATTATGTGATTTTTACACCAAATGCAACAGGACTTAATCCTTCTAAAAAAAATAAAAAATCATCTTTATATCTTGTCAGTCCACAGAATATTTTCCCAAAACTTTTGGGGATCACCAAGATGTTACTTGGTAAATGTGAGATGAGCCTTTGTGTTCTTCTGGATCAGAAGTGGTTTTCGTCCAGTCTCTTTCTTATTGTTGAATCGTGAACTCTGGCCTTAACTTAGGCAAGTGAGGCCTGCAGGTCTCTACATGCTGTTCTGGGGTCTTTTACCTTAGAAATCCCTTTTTAAATCTTTCCAGACTGATGGATGTCAATGACTTTGTTTTTCAGCTGTTTCTTCAGATCATGGCGTGATCTAAAGTGTTGATTTGTGAGAGCTTTTTAACCTATTTCACGCAGCTTCACCAGTAATCAGGCCTGTGTGTGGTTTGTGAAACTGAGCTCAGCTTTCCAAAAAAAGGTGATCAGTGCTCATTTATGAATTAACAGGTAGGAATGACTTGTTCACAGATGGCCAGTTAGGTTCACATGTAATGAAATTAAAGGCTTTTGATTCTAATTCTAGAGTAAATGCAGATCTTCCTTGTTGAACATAAGCTTAATTTCAATTTATTTTAAGTAAGTCCTCTAAACTCTTTCCACCGTTCCACCTGAGCCTCGTCTGAGTCTACTCTTGAATAAACAACAAAACAACATTTCCCATGAACGACGAATCACCTTGCAGCCCACCTGAATAATGGACCCACGTCTGTGCAAGATGGAGGCTATTGAGTTTGCATCTTAATGGATCCAATTAAATTTGATCAGTCTCATAATTCATCAGCTTCGTATCTAGTAAAAGCTGTGGTAATGAATAAGTTATCTGAGAGAATTCCAACCAGGCATTTTACATTTTACCCTAGAATTAAGCACGCACGCACAAATCCACGGCGTCTTACACACATGAACGTGTTCAATGAAGAACATAATCTGAAAGCTGTGGAGCGAATGAAGGACAGTTTTGAGGGTTTGTGTTGACAGCTTTTAGTTTTCAACATTTATAGCTCAGACTGTTCTCTTCAATGCAAGCTAGACGTGACTGACAGGCTGCACACTAATGAAATATGAGCTACACAGCAGAAAAATTGACTGAACCGCGCTTCGCAGCAAAGATGGACAATGACCCCGAACATATTGCAACTCAAAGCAAAGAAGTGGAATATTGGAGCAAATGGAGCTGCATTTCGCTTATGATGAAACTACGGCACAATGATCCGTAAACAAAACAAACAACTGAAGAGGGAAACCGCCGAGGCTCGGCAAAGCATCACAAAACACGAAAGCCTTTCTCTGGTGACATCTCAGTCGCTGCCTGCAAAGAATTCTCAACAGAGTATTAAAAATAAACAGCTAATTTATGATTATGCTAATTCATTCCCTGCCATCTGAAAAAGGAGCACTGTGGCTGTAATTACTCAAAGGTTAATGATATGTGTTTCTTCAACCCCTCCAATTATAGCTGAGTGTCTAAACTTCAGAATGCTTCATTTCATGTGGAAACCGTGGCAGGAAATTAAAATCATGTGGTGCTTTTATAAGGACTTACAGATGCATAAATGATAAAAAAAAAGTGGTCTTTTTAGCAGGTTGCTAGGTGGTTGTTGAAAAATACGATGACATCATAATGCATGACGTGAATAATAACCTTCAGGGACATAAGGTGTATCTGTGTAACAATTCAACTCAATTTTATTTATAAAGAGCCAAATCACAACAACAGTCACCTCAAGGCGCTTTATATTGTACAGTAGATACAGAGAAAAACCCAACAATCATATGACCCCCTATGAGCAGCACTTTGGCGACAGTGGGAAGGAAAAACTCCCTTTTAACAGGAAGAAACCTCCAGCAGAACCAGGCTCAGGGAGGGGCGGGGCCATCTGCTGCGACCGGTTGGGGTGAGAGAAGGAAGACAGGATAAAGACATGCTGTGGAAGAGAGACAGAGGTTAATAACAGATATGATTCAATGCAGAGAGGTCTGTTAATACATAGTGAGTGAGAAAGGTGACTGGAAAGGAAAAACTCAATGCATCATGGGAATCCCCCGGCAGCCTACGTCTATTGCAGCATAACTAAGGGAGGATTCAGGGTCACCTGGTCCAGCCCTAACTATATGCTTTAGCAAAAAGGAAAGTTTTAAGCCTAATCTTAAAAGTAGAGATAGTGTCTGTCTCCTGAATCCAAACTGGAAGCTGGTTCCACAGAAGAGGGGCCTGAAAACTGAAGGCTCTGCCTCCCATTCTACTTTTAAATACTCTAGGAACAACAAGTAGGCCTGCAGAGCGAGAGCGAAGCGCTCTAATAGGGTGATATGGTACTACAAGGTCATTAAGATAAGATGGGGCCTGATTATTTAAGACCTTGTATGTGAGGAGCAGGATTTTGAATTCAATTCTGGATTTAACAGGAAGCCAATGAAGGGAAGCCAAAACAGGAGAAATATGCTCTCTCTTTCTAGTCCCTGTGTGTGCCAGGTTCGGTTCCTGTCTGTGTAGGAGTTTGCAGGCAAACAGACAGACAGAGATTTGATATTTTAAACTAAAATTCTCACACCTTACTAACTCGTGGCCACAACTTCATTATCTAATACTCACACACTATTAACTCGTAGACGTGCAATAGCATTAGAAGCCCTCACCGGAGGGCTTCT
This sequence comes from Pundamilia nyererei, assembly GCF_000239375.1. NCBI lineage: Eukaryota > Metazoa > Chordata > Actinopteri > Cichliformes > Cichlidae > Pundamilia > Pundamilia nyererei. Next base: position 272,189 of record NW_005187610.1, read on the forward strand.
AAATCTGAAAAAAAGGTGCAACATAAACAAAGTGTGATTGATTTGATACCCACCCTACCCACAGTGAATCGAGACAAGGGAACAGATGGAAGGCTTATGCCCTACTAGAAAATGCAAAATTGATTATCATTTATTATAGCAGCCCATTGTAGGGAAAAATGATTGCGGGTGGAGAAAAAAAATCCAGAGGGGGAAAAAAAATGATGATTACGGAGAAACCACAAGAAGGAGATGTAGCCCTTGGAGCCAAAGTGGAGTGCGTACATTATAATTAGGGATGGATTAACAAACGGGCGTGCTGAGCACAGACCCGGGGAGTCCTAGAGACCCCTGAGTTGCAGCCGTGTTTGTAGTTTCTGGTATAAAAACTGCTCTTTAGGAGGTCAGAGAGCTCCATCATGGCAAAAGAATGATGCTGAGCAGAATATGAACCTCACAGGAAGCAACTGTCTGCTGTGTGGATGCCACTGCATGTTTATTTTAGTGTTTTTTTCCTTATAAGCAGTTTACTACTATGAAACAGAACCCAGGTCATCACCTCTGTAACCTGAAACCAGTTTCTTGCCTTTATTGAACTAAGTAAAATGATCAGCTTTGTCAGAATTCCTTGCAGTGAAAAATTATGGGCAGGCTTCTGTACTATTTGAAAGCGGCATTTTCAATTTTATCCACTTTGGAGAGCATTATCTTGACCAAAAACACCGTCTCAATGTGGACAGAAGGCCAAAACAGAGAGAAAAAGATGCGTTTTCAAACAAAAATGTATTAGCGTGGACATGGCCGAAGATGCACTTAGAAACCGTGGGAAGGAAGAACTCCATTTTAACAGGAAGAGATATTGAGCATTCTTTGTAATTGTCTTCTTAGTCTCACCTGTTAACCATACTTGTTCCCAACCTGTGCAGGTCTGGTCTAATCAGCTAACCTACCTCAAACAACACCTGCATTGCTGTATTCAGGGTTTGGAGTAAAGTGACCACTAACCACGTGATGTTAACTTGTCCGCCACTTTGGACGTGTGACAATTATGGTGGCATTGCAGGAAATAGTGAATAAGGACCGAGCCACACAGACCTAGACACTAGCACCCTTTGAATCAGGTTGGCAGCGGCGCGATGGCATAAATTTCACTTTGAAGGTGAAGTTTCTCCATTTTCCAGGTTGCGTCACGGTTTTATTACTGCTCAGGTAGCAGTTAGCGAGTTTTTGCAAACAAACATGGCAAACTACGGGCAACCAAAGAAATCGGTAAGAGGTTTTCGATGCAGCACTTTCTTTGCATACGATTTCATCCAGTCAGAGCCTTATATGGCACTTTTCTACTCGAACACTCAAAGAGCTTTGTACATTCAAACAAGCAGTTTGCTCAAAGCTTAATCACTTTCTGTATAACAGTCACAATCCAATGAACACATCAGAGAACCACTTGGGGTTCAATATCTTGCCCAAGGATACTTTGGCATGCAGGGATTGAACCTCGAACGGTTCGATTAATAGATGAACTGCTCTACCTCTGAGTTCGACCCACCCCAAATATAGTAATGTGCACATGTCAGTGGGAAACCTCAAAGGGACCACTGCCTGTTAGTGAATAAATATCTATTTGGATTGGGATTTTTTTACCTTGTGGTTCTTTTCAGGACCCAAGAATTTAACAGCCAGCCTAAAGCTCAACTCTGATTGGATGCGTCAGTCGCTACAGAGGTCCTGGGACATGGCGGCTCCACTCCTGCCCGAACCTTCTTCCTCACAAAGCACCAGAGACCACCACACAACAATCATCATCATCTTCTTTTCTTCTTCTTTGAGTTGCTCCGTTCAAGCGTCATCACAGCAGCTCGTCTTCATTTCATGCATGACCTTAAAACAACGGAAATAACCATCATCGCTTCTAAAGTAATGATCTGCACTTTTTGCATTTTGCAACTTTTTAAGTTCTTGTGAGAGTTTGTATTCATTTAAGAAAAAATCTGCATTTTATAATAAAAATTTACAAAAATCATGCATTTAAAATGCTTTCAGTGCTGCGAGGTACCTCGTCTTGTCTGTCTGGTCTCATCATCTACTTTGGAGGAAGCTATTTGCTCGTGCACACGCCTCAGTTACTGAAGCGTAAAGGTCAAGTCACCTAAGAGCTGTTATGCATCACACCCTGCCTGATGCCGAGGCACGCCATCGATCCCAAGCATGGTAATCACACTGAAAACCATGCCACCTGACACGCCGTAGCCCATTTACACATCGCACATGAAGCGCGAGCACCTCGGGGTGCTCTGCTGTCCGTCTTTGTCTCTGACAGGGCGGTCCCCTCCCTGCTGCCCCGTAATAGATTTACTCCCATCTCTCTGAGCACGTTGGCCTTGGGGCAAAGCATTGGCTCGGCCCCTGATTGACAGCTGCTGATAGCGGGTTGAGAGCTTGTTGCCAGGGGCTACAGGGGGACACCCTGCATCCACACATGCAGTTGCCATGGAAATAGGGAGTTCAGGCCTTCTGCCTGCAGATGGCAACGCTGCACTCCGAGTCAGGAGGGAGATGAGACCGGGGTACGAGGGCGGCAGGGCGAATCGGTGGCTGTCTCTCAAAGAGAGAGCGTGGGTTTGATTTTGCGGTTTGCACAGTTCACCCCGGCTTCACCTCAGAACCCCCCCAGGTGCTGCTTTCAATTACACACACATCAGGTGGAGAATCTGCACATTTGCACTCTTCCTAGGCATCGGTGAAAATGTCTGCTGCCAGTCTCTGCGCTGCTGCACATCAATCCTTCATTTTTTCCCCTCTTCTGTACATTATCTGATCATGTTTTATCGCTCAACACTGCAACTGCTGCAAGAGCATAAAAAACAAACCATCTATTAAAAATCACAAAAAGCCGATCCTGTGCTGTTTCTCAGCTGTTAGGCCACACGAGACAGGCTGTTTTTCCCCGGCTCCCTTCTGCTGTCTGACACAGGCCATGTGAACCTGTGAACTGAACCATATTTAGAAGGGGTGTGTGCACGCAGCTCTAACCACTTCCATTTACAGTGGCTTCATATCTGATTTCCTCCTCAGCATGCACATTTTTCCCACCCAGATGAGCAAAGTCAGGCTGACAGCTACTCGTACGTGGAACACAGTTTCAGCTTCTGTTTCATATTCAATTCCTCTGGCTGTCTCTGTGTGGACAGGAGTCATCAACAGCTTGGAGGGTTTCTCTCTCTTCCTCTCATACACACACATCTGTAATGGGCAGGAGAGGAGAAGGGAAGCAAGTTGAGGTGAAACCCACCACTGTTCCCATGTAGTCACCCTCTGCTGCTGCTGCTGCTGCTGCTGGGGTCAGTTTGCAGTATTTCCCACCTGAGTGACAAATACTGCAAAGCACTACTGGTTCTGTGAAGCTCAAAAGAAACAGAGCCCCTCTGCATGTCTCACATCTCCCGTCCTTATGCACTCTCCTCAGCCCGGGATTATTGCATTGTGACAGGCTGCTTACATGCAAGCAGCTGTAATGAGCGTGAACCACTTGAAGCTTAGAGGAAACAGCAGCATTGCATCTGATTGCATCCTCCGAGCTGCTCCGTGAGAAACGCAGTCAGCTGCCTCCGGATATTTGATTTATTCAGCTCTCAGATCCGGTGCGTTACCCACCGGGCGGTGCGCTGTGCAGCAAGCGCGGTTCCCACTGATCTTTCAGTACACCGTGTTCCATATAGTGTGGAGTCAAACAAGGACACGGCGTCTGAGGAATCACTTAATACCACCTTAAATTTGGATTAAATTTGCATAATAGTGTTTTAACAGAGACACGCCGGGACAGTTTGTTGTTGCTGTGCAGCAGAAAAGCCTCCAAAGTGCAGAAACACGTCACGCTTCGTGTTTTTCTCGCACACATTCCACTACAATTTAAAGCGTGATACCTTAAAGGCTTCACACACTCCTTTGGTTCCTGGCCAATAGGTTTCGGAGGCGTTCAGGAACTGTGGGGAATATAGCAACTCTTCAGCGAGCCTTCATTGATGAGCAAGACAAAAAAAGTCACTAAACTCCTTTTTTATGGAGGCTTGCATTCGCCGAACAAAACAAACAAACAAAGAAACTAGAGTTGTTATCGCAGAATCTCAAGTTCCATTTATTTTTCGACTTATTAGTTACAAATCATTTTCTTTCAGTTTTAACTTAATCAGTCGACATTTCAAGTCGTTTCCTCTTTCTTTTAGTTATTTTTTTTAAATTCACAGTTATATTCTCAATAATAACTCTAAATTTTAATTTATTTAAAGGGTTTTTTCCCCCTCAGCAGGTTCAGCTTGTAAATCAATATTTTTGAACTACCTAAATCAACATTTTGAGATAATAACCTGATTTTCTAAATTAATTATGGATATTAATAGACTTAGTCACAGTAGGCTTGGTTTGGCTTTAAGTAATTTTAATGTCAATGTACAGAATAACCACAGACTGTATATAAAAGATGGAACTAGCCACTGTAATATCAGTTACTGGTTTCTGGACAATATCAGTTTATTTATTTATTTATTCATTTTTTATCTTGGACTCAGGAGTAACCAGAGGTTTGGACAAAAGCTAGTGGTGCTAAGCTATCAACTCATTTTAGCAAGCCCGGTTACCAAGTTAAATCCACTAACTGTCCACCTCAATGACTGATTCTTCAGATGTGTTTTATGTATATGTATCACATGGACATTTAGCTTGTAGCTGATGAAGGTGGTTGATGGTCTGTATTGCACAGTATTAGACACATATTCAGATTAGATCCATGATGCGTCATGGAGGGACGCATCATGGATCTAGTAACTCCAGTTAGCTGAGGTCTACTTTACAGAATGAGTATCCTTGGGCAAGATACTAACCCCATGTTTGCATACTGGTGGCGCCAGTGTCCGGCAGCCTCGCCTCTGGCAGCATGGCAGTAATCGTACTTAGTATTTCAAATGACATTAAAGTAACATAAAACAGGTCCCGTTGCAGCAATGTTAAAAAAATAATTTTGTGAACTTGTTACATTTATGAAGTGATTGAGGTTACATTTCATAAAATCTCACTGTGACATTATTTTTTCTATAACGTTTTTTAAAAAGTGCTTGTGTGGTTAATTTGTGAACACAGAGCAATGCTGTCACAACGCTGAGTGTTGCAAACATATCAGTTTATGACCAAATACAACAGTTGCATTATGTAATGTGCTTCTAGGCTTCTAGTGTTTTCTAGAGCTGCCTATTTTTGGGACACCTTTCCCCTAAATAAATGAGGTATTTAAGACAAAAAAAACTCCTTTATTTATGGAAATATGTCTGTGAAGGTTCTCAGTCATCCAGGTCATCGTAGTCAAAGGAGCTTGCAAAGAAAAGTGTCTGGCTCAGGGGATTAGAGGATCATCAGGGGGTCCTTTTGTCCCTCTGTGGGGGGATACTCCCACTAGGTTTATATCTGGGACTCTCCACCATTTGACCTTAGAACTGAAGAAGCTTCTCGGATGAGAGGTGAAACGTCTTCAAGCAACTCAAAGAAGTCCAGACGCTTTTCTTTGCAAGCTCCTTTGACTATCCAGGGAAACTGTTTACTGCACTATCATTCTTCATGTAAACATGCGTTTTAACTTGAACACTTTAAATGAGATCTGTGCGAAGAACCTGGACGTCACGAGCCACCGCTCGAGAACGAGGTGGGATTGTAGGTATGCAGATTCCCAGCCAAAGGAGGGGATGCGTGAACGCAGCACAGTTGTGAGATCAGCTGATTTTTTACGCTGCCATTTTGTCCAGCACAGGAGCGAGCATTCAGTCAGTGAGTGAGTGCGCAAAGAGAAACCACTGGCGAGACTTTCCATACGGCGGCACCGGACCGAACTGTCGGTAAGAAAAATAAAAAAAGAACAACGGGAGCCAGTAATGTGGTGACGGCAGACGGAGGGAAGCACCAAACTGAGCCCGAGGACCGTGAAGGGAAACAGGCGAGCTAAGGGAGCTGTCAGGAGGTTTTTTTTGTTTCTTTTTTTTTTTAACTCAGCGGCTCCGCCGGCTCGGCTCCCCGGTCACAGACCACAGGAACCCGCTTTCTCTCTACCCGCCCGCCCGCCTGGCTGGTTGGCTTTAGCTAACCCTGCTAGCATCTCGGCTATACCCCACCGCCGCTCCTCGCGTCTCCTCTCACCGTGGGAAACTGCAACTGTCCCGGCTGTCAGTGTCACACCGTCCTCCTGTAAACTTCAAACAATGCGCTGCTCCTGTCTGAGAGACTTTTTACGCCCAAGGGACGATTTAACGCACGCTTCGCCAAGCGACCAGTGATAGCTGAGCTGCGGTCCAAGCTAACAAGTTGACGTGGAAGAGGAACTCTATTTTTTTTTAACTGTTTTCCAAGCTGTGATTTCACCAGGATTACTTTCCCCCTCTGCCCTGCCCGAGTTGGACTCGACTTTTTGGTGACTCCGGGTTACAAAGCAGCCAGTTAGCTATGTTTATTTGTGGCCAGAAAGTAATTTCAAGTGTTTGCGGATTCCACAGTGGGACTCTTTCTTGGTTCGAGTACTGCAACGGAAACATTAGCTAACACAGACTGGCTCGTGTTGTGTTTACTGCATAAATAGATAGACGGAACAAACAGTTGCCAAACATTTTTTGTTTCATTTTTAAATTCAGATTGTAGTTAAACAGATTGTTCTTGTACCTGTCGTGAGCTGACATTGCTGCACAGGTTGTGTGGAAGACAGTGTGTGTCTGAGTGTGTGTGTGTGTGTGTGATCCCTGCTCTCTGTTACCTCCACTCGACAGTGAAGTCACGTTGAGTTGATCCATTGATCGGATCGTTATTGTACTATTTTCGCTGATTGAAGGGGGGAAAAGAAAAAAGTCGGTGCGATGTCGGGCCAATCTATCACGGATCGGATCACAGCAGCTCAGCACAGCATGACCGGGTCGGCTATCAGCAAGGCTGTGTGCAAAGCCACCACGCATGAAGTGAGCGGACCGAAGAAGAAGCACCTTGACTGTGAGTAGACCCCCCTCCACACATCATTCCGCTCCCCTTGTATCTGTCCTCTTCTTCACTGTAACCTGGCTGTGGTTGGACAGTCCAGTCCAATCAGCTAGATTAGACAGCAAATGGTTTTCTGTCACATATGTGTATGGCTGTAATGGCTGGTGATCCTATTAAAGATCCAGAACGTTTCAAGTCGTTGAAACCCTCATTTTTTCTACTCTTGGCTCTCTATGACATCACTGAGAGATACTATCCCTAATATGGGCTTCTCTGGAATGAGCACCTCCTGCCCCACCCTCCACCAATCAGAAGCCCTACAAGCTGCATTTGCTTCAATGGGCACTTGATGCTGGCTTCATAAACCCCCATGTTAAAATATCCAACTTTACAGTAAAAATAAATAGTGTTGTGGTTTACATATTTGCCAGGGACCATGGAGAGTTTTCACGCTCTTAAAGGCCACTAGTTACATCACACAGTGACAGTGAGATTAATAGACAACCAAGTGCACTTATGCTTGCCATATAGCTCTTCTACAGAGCAAAACTTTCAAGGTTACAAAAATGGAGAGGTGCACAACTGGCTAAAACGATGCCAAAACGTGGCTTGTGCCAGCAGACGTGATGCCACTTATGCCATACGCCGCTGGTCGCAAGGGCGAGCATAGTGGACCCCTTAAGTCGTACCCCTCAAAGGTGTATGCTCAGCCTCACTGCCACAAAATAAAATCACTGAAGTGGGTTGTTTGAACCCATTTGTGCTGTTGGTGCCTTTATAATTATGATGGCAGTAACCGAAACGCCAACATTGAGGCTTGAAACTTGCAAGTTGAACACCACTGGGTGACTTCAAAGTGGCTACATTGGTCTTTTTTACTGACTGTGGATCAAACCTTCTGTTTGTGAGAAGCAGCCAATCAGAGGAAAGTTGGCGTTTAAAGGGAGAGGAAGTAGAACAGCTTATTTCAGCATTTATTTTGAATGGTCGGTCATGCAAAGCTGTGCTATATTCATGTGATTTGCAAAGCACAGAACTGTGTGCATATGTTTCCTGGTGACTGCAGCAAAGAAGCGACTGAGGTGTAACTTTCATTGGGTTCATGTCCTCAGGAATAGAGAGGAGGCATCACAGCCAGCAGGTGAAGCAGTCTCTAGATGTCCCTGCTGTTTTTTTGAAATGTGTCATTCCTGATTTGTTCAGTCAGTCTCTCAGGCATTCAAACTACAGTTGGGAGAACATCTGAACATCAAGCCAGCTCACTGTTTTAGATGATGTGTCACTCTGGAAGGTGTTGAAAAGTTTACTCTCGACTTTTTGGCCATCCTTTTTTATAAAATTCACCCACGCCGGTGACTTCTGAGACAATATGCTGCTTAGTTTGAAGTCGACTCTGACTGGAACCTTAAATAGATTAGACCTGGCACTCTCTGTTAGGTTAGGCGAGTACAAAGCTGTGAAGAAAAAAAAAATTCACAGCTTCTCTCGTCTTCCTGTCACCAAAAATAATAGATCAGTCCTGAAAGATTGGACAAGTAGGCTCTCGTCTACAGCTCTGTGTAAAATGAGTTCTTAAAACTCAGAGATGCTAAGTTTTACTATCAAAGATGGGGATACACTCATACATCAGATAACTGTTAAATGATATCAGCTCATCATCAAGCACAGTTTACTGATGTCAGTGGCTGATAGCTTTCTTTGTCGCATAAATTGTGGGCGTAACTCTAGGAATGGGTGGAAAATCGATTCAGCACAGTGTCTCAATATTGAATTGATAGAGAGACACCAAATATCAATATTTTATTCAATAAATCCAAATAAATAAACTAAAATACTCTGGGAATACTACTCTACTAACAAGACGACCCATCTCACTTCCCTCCTGAAATAGGTTCAGCTAAGGCATCAAACACATTTTGCTTGGCAGAATATATGAATACCAACTTGACCCCATTCAATCGTAGACTGATATCGGTCTGTTTCTCTACTAGTTAAATGTTCTGTGTGGAACATTGCTGGAAGAATTTCAAACACACCATGTACTTTCGTGAAGAATAGCTTTTGTTTCCAGAGAGGGTAACAAATAAGAAAACAAATAAAAATAAGGTCCATGTTGATGTTGGCCAAGATTTTCACAGTTGGTGTGTCCCGAACCCAAAATGCCAAACAAACCATAGAATTGTCACATTTCAGGACCTTAGACCTGGATGTTTGAGTTTTATTGCTTGAAAATGGGTGAAATCTATCAAATAGGAATTTAAAAAAAAAAAGAAAAAAAAAAAAGTTAACTGTTTCCCTATGATAGCAAGAATTCCTTAGCTATCTTAACTATAATCACTTCCCGTCTGTTCTGGAGAACCACCAAATGCCTTTTTAATGAAAAGCTTTGATAGTTTGTTTATTTGTTTAATCATGTTAGAATATTTCAGCCTTCTTGAGCTCCCTAAACAGCATTGAAGAGCTTAAAACCATAGATCTGTCAGGGTCGGGGCAAGGTCAGTTTGAAATGAGGCGGTGTTTGAGTTAGGCACTACACCCAACATTGGTTATAGATAGACACTTAAAACAAGAAGTTAGGGTTAGGTCAAGCTGTTGGATTGGCTTTAAATGCCATTGTTGGTTAGGGTTGGACACCACACCCAATGTGTTGAAGGTCAGGTTAAACTGTTGGGTCACATGTAATTGAGTTTCGTAAACTAGGTTTGGATACAAAACCCAAGGTGGTTGGGCTTAGGTTCAGAGTCGGCAGCTGACCATTTAAACTGGAGGGGCAACCAACTTTAAACAGGAGAGTAATTGGCTTAAGCCTCTTTGCTGTTCTAACCAAAAACAACTATATACACCTAATATACTCGGAGAGAAACGTAGCCACCCAAAATGATGAAAGCCCCAACCAGTCAGGGCAGATGATTGCCCGTCCTTAAGCCTACTTCTGGTGTAAGGTTCTTCCTATTAAAAGGGAGTTTTACCTTCCCATGGTCACCAAAATGTTGGGGTTTACTCTTTTATTTGAGTGTCTTTGTGATTTGGTGTTATGTAAATACAACTTTATCTGTTAGATTGTAGGAAAAAAGCAGTAGAAAAACACATTTTCTCTGTAGGTGCAAAGGTGGATCAATGAACCCATTACACCCTGACATAGCTTGGTGTGAGTGCACAATCCTCAGTACATTTCCATTTGTTTTGCAGTTTCTCACCTCAGACATTTATAATTATGATAATCTGATGTGCACCTCCCTAGAAATGTAACTACTGGTCTGCTCTATGCAGCTCACCACTATTGTGAGTGGGCTGTTCAGCACAGTCGATTCCTCATGTGCATTTCTGCTTTTTTTTGTAGTTTTTAAATGTATCAGGGAGAGAATAACAATCAATACAAAGGTAATAATCATAGCATCAGTATGATGCGCAAATGTCGTTAAATTCTTGGAGGGAGATTGCTGAAACTGTTTGGAGGGAAGTGGGGGAATGTACAAGGAAGTGGAAAAACTAGAGGGACGTAATGTAGGGAATGTCGTACGTTAGACAAAGATTGCTCACAGGAATCCAATTCAGGGCTTGGACATCATAGGGTTAAATTGAGATGCCATTTGGCTTTTCTGCTTGTCAAAGTTTAAACAGTAACCGTCTAAATGGTTAGTGTTAACATTTTTGTCAGCTGACTAATCATGCCAGCACCTGTTCTTATTTGTGAAGCTCTAATCAGCCAATACATTACTTCAATCAAAGGCTTCTGGTGTTTTGGGGTCTGGCGCCGATACGCAGCTCTTGTAGCCAGTTCCTTTAGTACGGACTTCAAGAAGAGTCGTAGACAGAGATAACACAGCAAGTGATAGAAGTCCCGAGGTCCCAGAAGGATGCATTGTGGTTATCTTGTTTTCAAGGAGAGCATAAATCACTCAAATGCCTCACAGATCATGGGAGAAACATGACATTTCTTGATATGGCAGCTTTGATGGCCTTTATTTGTTGGGAAATCCCCTCAGACACTTTCAGGTGCAGCAGCGCAGAGCACATTGTACTCCCATCGCCTTTTAGATTAGTAATTGATTCCTGATTGTCACCTTATGTCCTATCTTGGTCATAAAGAGTGAATGACCATATTTCATTGTCAGTGGCATCCCTCAAATTAAACCTGAGTCATGTCGAAGGTGGCTGTGATGCAAATGTGCCATCATAAAAGAGCAAAAAAATGAATAAATGGAATGAAAATAAAACTGAGTCGCACGTGTGCGTATGTGCAGCGCCGTCTTAGACATTGCTGAGACTAAATGTGCTGAAGATCTGTTTCTGGGAACTGCCTTTGTCGGCTGTGGGATGCACATATTTGATTGATGTTTCAGCTCAGCTGCCTCGCATCTGTCAACTCCGCCTCCTCCTCGCTCACAAGACTCAGCTGCTGACGTTAGAGGAAAAAGACATGCATTGTCTCTGTTCCTTTGTGAACCTGGCCGGACTTTAATAGCCAATATGCCACGTCAAGCTTAATCATTATAGATATTGATTTCTTTGTGAGAGCAACAACCTCGGTGCCGTTGGGGGAAGGGGCAATCAGTGAGCAGTGCATTGCATGGTATTTGTCCTTCTGATGATTTTAACACGAAGATAACATGCAGTGTTGTCAGGCTGTTAACTTCATTGTGTTGCTGGTATGAAGGAAGGGCAGCCAGCAGGCAGGAATAAAAGGCAGGCTATCTGTTTGTCATTCAGTCTGGCAGGTAGTCAATTTGTGAGTCGGTTAGCAAGAATGTGAGGCTGGCAGGGAGTGTATTCGATCACTACTCAGTCAACTAGTCAGCCAGCTTATTCAACTATCCAGTAAAGCAGTAAATACTGGATTGTCTGCCTGTAGGTGAGCCCCATTCATGCTGTTATGCTTTCCCTTGTTATACTGTTACAGCAAGGGAGGCTCAGATCAAACATAGATTTAAATACAGAGGTCAGCTTATATGAAGGTAATCACTGTGAGCCAACAACCTGTGTTAAATGCTTGATTTCAGACCCTCTGTATGGCTCTGTATGGTGACCAAGAAGGCAGGCCTGTTTATAGAAAAGAATGACTGTGTTTGCCTGAGTAGTTAATGAGGGTGGTCTCTGCCTATGCATCTACCCTTGGAAAAACCTGGAAACTATTCTAATGGTTGTCAAACCGCGTCTTGGTGGTCTATGTTGTTCGTATGTGCTGAGGTGTCAAAGGTCATCATTAATGGTGTTGGGGGAAAGGGAAGATGGCTTTTTTAAAAGGCAAACTAAAACAGCCTTATTATAACACAAATAAGGATTATTCTGAACTATCAGTCATGCAAAGCTACTCTAGTAGAGTCCAAGAGGTGAGCTGGTGTGCCTGGAGCCTCTCTCAACTGTCATAGGCTCAGAGGTTGGGGCATACATTGGAAAGTCTGGAGGCAGACGGAAGATTTATGGATAGATTGATGGATTTTTATAACTTACTAAGTCTTTATAATACAGTAATATAGACGCACTATTTTTGGTTCCCGCTGTACTGGGAAATGTCAGCAGCAGCGATAGATAACACGTCGGCTGTGTTGAGCAGTGCTTCGCTGTCAGCTGAAGGCCTGGTGGCAGGAGACTGAAGTAACGTGTCTAAAACAGACAGAAACAGAAACACTGTTCGAAACTTTACATTATTTTTAGTTCTGAACAGATTCTCCCCACACTGCCAACAAAATGTGTCGGTAATGGGACTCTTGGGTACGCTGAATTGAAATATCGCCAAACAAACCTCCTAAACAGTGTAATTTGCGAGGAGAACACCCGACAAGTCTTACATTGCATGATTATGTATTGGTTTAGGAGTGTAACTATGATCCGGACATTTGGATTCACGCTGAAATCAAACAAGCTTGAAATGAAATTTGTGTCATAATTTCAACTGGAAGTTTTAATCTGCTTTTGTTATCCGTGGTGGTTACACAAATAACCCAGGCTCTGTGATGCTTAGCCAGGCCTCACTGATGCAGTCTGTGTTTATTACTGGGACTTTAGTTTATGGTTGCACTCCAGTGCCATAGCTGTTTGGGTACTAAAGTTTCATGTAGGTCTTTAAAGCTAATGAGAATCTGTAGTGAAGTTTACTTGTCTAAAGACTGCTGGCTCATTCTGTGGAAAAAAATAAAAAATAAAAAAAATAATATGCCTGTTTTAATCTCTCGTATCTACTTTAATACATGACCTATCTGCATGATATCTTAGAAATGAAAGATACATTTCAGCTTTGTTTAAGCTTACTGCAACCATCAGATCAGCCACCCCTAGATGATGGAACTGGAATCAAATCTCGTTTTGATAGTCTGCCTACTCAACATGGTGATATTACCCTTGAATGGTTACCCCAAAAAAGCATCTTCTCAGTTTTGTTTCTTTTGTCCTTTTTTTTTTTTTCTTAAGTAAACAGATGCGTCACTCTCACCTGTACTCAGGAGGTTTTAAGGGCTCAAATATGATGGAAAAGCTAAAGACCAAGATTTAACCCAACCTTATCTAATTTGAGGAAGTGGTAAATGGACTGCTTCCTATATCAAAATATCTGTGGTATCGGAGGTCAGATTTTCTAAAAATAAAACGATAGCTTGAAAAGGATGTCACCAATGATTTGATAGTTAAATCTAGTGAAAGTCTCGGATAAGTTCAAATATCCGTGCTCTTGACCTCAAGGTCAGTGTCAAAGGTCATGTTTCCTGAATATCTTGTAAATGCAATAACTGAAGAAGTTGCCTAAGATTTTTAAATTGATGTCATAGGAGACTATACTATGAGGCTGAGGGGTAGCATTGGTAGAAACCAATATTTATTTATTTTTTTAAATATTGAATGACCTTGCTACATTTACAAAGTCTGAAGATCTTGGCCCTTGGAGAGTTATTAAATAACTGACATTTTCTGCAGCAGGGTGCTAATCTAATGTCAGTTTGTATTAATGATGCATTCAGGAGGCAGAGGTAAAATGCAGGTTATGTCAGAATCTAGAGACAGTTGCTTCCAGTCTGAACTGGTCCAGCAGCTAACATTTCCATAAATTAGGGAATTGTTTGCCTACAGAGCCGCTTATCTGTGGTCAGAGGACAACCTGGACACCAAAGCACAGGTTAGACTGTGCTGCTGCTGAGTTTTAGTTTTAGTTTTTTCTTTCAGCATCTCTATTTCTGACACAGTCAGAGCCCCTTACTTCTGCATGCACACAAACACACCACCATCATTTTCTATTGCTCTCCTCTTGGCACAAATTCACCGCAAGCAGCTGTGACTGTCTGACAGCAAGCTGTGAATGATCTCACAGGCATATTTGCATCTAGACCCAATAACCGAATAACCCTGGCAGATGCCTTTCGGAGCTGCCAGCGGCGGGCGCGTAAGGGGTTCATGCGGGCTTCCGCGAAGCCGTGACATTCACGCGCCACCGGCGAAAATAAGTGCCGTTTTAAAGCCATTTAGTGTCATGATTGGGACTGTCCACCTCAATTAACCCCGGCGTGTGAGTCAGCGGCAAAAATGACGAGCTCTTCCCCATCAGGGCTGAAAAGGCTCTTCTATTTATGGAGATTATTGTCATAAAAATCAGTGAGGGAGGGTCTGAGCGTGTTGGGAAAGTGTCTGTTTCCCCTGGCACACCTGCTTGCAGTTTGCATGTTGTCAAGTTGAGAGATGCTGTTTGTTGAATCCGGCCTCTCTAAGCAGACTTCCACACTCGGGAGGTTGCTTTTTCCCCCCCACCTCTTTTTCTCATCATTGAGATTGTTTTGCAATCTTATAGCTGTCAGGAAGAAGTTGTGACATTTAAACTGAAGTCTAGTTTCCCGTTCACTACTGCTCTGTTGTCATGGCAGCAAACCAGCCAACTGGCATGTGTTAAATGGACTTTAGTTGACTGGGGAAGTTGGATGGCGAAATTGACCGTCAGCTCAATAGCTCTGCGGTTTTTACAACCTTTGTTTATGCAGTTGGGTGTTTGTCCCCGGTTAAGGTGATGGAACATCCAGCAACTGTAAATAAATTTAAAAAAAATAGAGTGGGGGAACTACTTTGTGTGTTTGCGATTTATTTACTTTAATGGATGTTGGTGGTGGGGGGTCTCCAGAACTCTCACACCCTGACATCAGTCACTCATGTGAAGGTGTGCATGAAATAGCAGTCCTGCCTGCTCTAGCTCTGATCTCATGCCCAGACAGTGAACCACCTCTGGATCATCTACCTGTTTTCTATGTTGTTGCTCTATTGTTGTTTTTGAAGGTTGACATGAAAAGGTGATTGAGCCATGGTAGGGTGATTCAGAGACCTCGAGGTCTACAGAAGTCTTATTAGCAGATGTTGGTGGAAATAAAAGTAAGGAGATAAAAATATTATGTCTGATTATCTTCAGGTTCAGTGCAAACGTGATGAAGACCTGTCCTAGACAAGAAGAGGTGTCAAGAAGCCCTTATGATGCACCTTAAAATTGCCATGCTTTTTTTTTTGGATAAACTACTTTCCAGCAACATCTAATACCCTGTCTTTCTATAGTTTGTAATGATATTTTAGTACAGAAGCTCAGAGATTCACAGATTAAACAATAATTTGAAAACATGAGACCTTATGGAAGGGGGGGGAAAGCACTCGGCAAAGTCTTTTCTTCTATTTTTGACTTTGTCTCCTTCTACATCGGCACTGACGTGGCGGTATTGTCTGCGTGGTGACACCTATCATTCAGGAGAATACTGGAGCCGCTTCCAGTGCCTTAATGGCAAGCATAAATAGAAGTGGCTGTGTGACATACTGGGGCTTTCAAGACAAAGCCTTTGAGTGGTGCATTAAAATCATTTTGCTTCAGATTTTCATCTGACCACTTTAAGCTTGTGTTAATAATTAAATTAAACAATGAATTTTGCTGGACAAACCTCCCCGCAACACACACACTCCTCTGGGCCTAAGAGTCATTTTTGGGTATAACCTGTGGGGTTTCTCCAAACAGTGCCAGTAATAAATGTTTGCTGAGTCTCTGACGGTCAGCGCTGCTGCTGGAGTTGCGTCATTACACTGAAACATTTTGTTCCAGGATACATAAGACTTTTATTTATTTACTTAGATTTTTTTATAGCTCTTTTTGCCTGTTTTCTTGGGTCGTTTTATTGGAGAGAAGAGTTTAGTTCTGTCTCTAACAGTGCGGCAGTGCTAATCTAAAGCTGCTCTGTGGCCACACACGGATGCAGAGATTGACAACGTAGCGCCTTATTGGGTGTCTGCCCACATGGATGTGTTGACTCATGTTTGGAGGCTTGTGCAGTCTGTGCCATTGTAGGCAGCTGACCTGAGCATTGACTGGAAGTTTCTCCCTTTTATCCTATCATAGCAGTTCCAAAGGTTGCCCCGGCTTGCCACAGTGGAAGGTACATGGTCGCCAAAAAATGACCATTTGGCCTGTATGCTCGTGCCGTCTTCCCCTCCTGCCTTGCCTGCTTTTGTCCCATCCTACATGCCTTTTTAGATTCTTGGTCAGCGTATCCTGTTATTGTGTCCATTTTCATGCCTTTCTGCTCAGTAGCAGTTAAGTTTATGGTAGCTTAATACAACATGCCACATTATTTTGTTATTTATTTATTTATTTTTTAGCCGGCTGGCTGAGCTGCCGGCCCACATGTCCTTTTACATCATGTTGTGTCGAGCCATTTTTAGACAAACCTTAATACTGGGTTACGCTTACATGACAAATTGATGTGGCGCTAGAGCAGTCCTCTACACCAGTGCTTTGACTCGCTTTGTCTGGGCAACAGCGTTGTTTCTCCAGGTTTGTTTAGGAGGCAAACAAAGATCTTGTGGGCGCTGAGTTATTAAGCTCTGGTTTATGTGGTTTGTGTTTCCGCCTCCAGCGAGTTGGTGCTCATTCAAACTTTATGACTCCACATCAGACAGCAGCTCGCAGGTCACCTTGAGTGCTCTCTCATGTGTGCTGGAATATGTTTACAGGTGTGATTTTAAGATGTAATGCACTTATTTTAAATTAAAACCCTCTAAAAATGTGCATCTAATGAATAAAAATGTCTAAAATTCCACAAACTAATAATACAGTACTTTTAATAAACCCCTTAACTTAATTTTTAGACTTTAAGTTAGCTTGAAGTCTTAATTGATTTCCAATGCACCGTGGTTTACAGAGGCTGAGAATCTTACCATTGTAAACCTATGGGTCTAACTGTATACACATATAATTTCCTAATATAAATTGATGTATTTTAGCATAAACAGGCCTTTTAACTTGGAAATAACAAAACAATTAAATAAAATAATTATGGAAAGTTGTACAGAACAGAGCTGAGGGAGCTCTGCTGCAAATAATACAGCTTCAAGAAACGGGAAATAATCAAATCATCAGGTACCTGCAGAGCATGAGGCTTTTATCATTAGCCAATTCATAAGGTGTCTTCAAAACAGCGCAGCATTGCTGCCTTCTGCTCAAAACCCAAAGGATCTTACAAAACCTTCCTCTTGCCAAACAGGAAGTGGAGCATAAATTGCTCCGACTGTAACAGAGTTGGGTTGTGAACTCTGTATCATCAGTACCTGAATTATTTCAGGCCTTATCAGAGTCTCTGTTAGGACTAATTTCAGGGAGGGAGGGGTGTGTTTAATGAGGGTTTTTAGACACCAGCTAAAGCTGTTAAGATGGCCCATGTATGTAATTAGTTACTGTTTACCATTGTTTTTACACTTTTAGCCTGAAAGAGGTGGCAGAACTAAAGAGGTTTCACCTTCAAGATAAATTTAATGGATTTAACTCTACGGCCATGCAAAGTTCATTCAGAACTTTTCGAGCTAACGTGTTCACAGAATGACACACGCCAACGGTGGAGGTAACAATAGTATTAGAGTAGTATTAGTATGGAAAATATTTGAGATTTCAGTAAGTTGCTTGATTCATAGAGTTTCAAAACTGTGGTAAAGCTGGGATCTTGTTTAAAAACTCGTAGCAGTTGAGGTCTTCACTGCAGTTTTGGACTTTGTAGAGAATCCAGTGGGCTGAGTGGGACCCTCCGTCAGAGGATACGCATAAGAGAGGGTTTGATGTCATGTCGGCTTCAAAGAACCAAAATGGTAGTCTACTGTTTTTTGATAGCCTGGTCAGCTATGGACCCATGCATGAAGGAGAGACTTTAAATGCAACACTCCCTCTTTTCTATATTGCTGCATCCCAGGGTGCACAGGAGCTGCTGGTGACTCAGCAGGTGTTGAAATAATATGAAAGGCAATGAGTGCTAATCAGTGAGTTGTAAAGGAATAGCCAGTCTTAAGTGTCTTATTGTGGAGAGCCAGTGCTATGTGGGCTTGCTGTAGAAGAAAAAAACACAACAGACTGCGGCGCACGCAGAGGTTGCGAGCACGTCTGGCTTGAAGCTTTGAAACTGTTTCTAAATACGTCGGCTAAATACACTTTATTTTTCCTCATGCGGGAGGGAGAAAAAATCAGTTTGAGTTTAGCGATCAGTATATTTGCTGTTTAATTTTAATTCCTCGCGTGGCGTGCCCTTCTTTGTCGCCCTGTCACTCCGTCCCCGTCTGGTCTTTACTCTTCTGTATTCTCATTACACAGAGTACACACACGGAGCAACTCGTTTCCATCCACTGAACCCCATCAAAGAAAGTATTCAGAGAATTGAAAAAAAGAAAGACTGGGGACATTAAAGGACACAGAAAGGCCAGTTTATTTCCTGCTATTTGCTTTTCATTGATTCCAGCCCTGATTAGACCCGCTGCTGGGTGTAGCTGGTGGTGGGTAAGTAGGGAGGGGGGCCTGCTCCTTAAGTGATTGTGAGGTGAGTCTAATGCTATCTAAACAGAGTGGGAAAACCCCTCCCTGGCTGCAGAGCGGAGATAGCCACAGTTTAGACTAGCAGCCAGGAAAACCGGCTTACTGCTGTCTGGATACGTCCATTTCGAGCCAAGCACAGGGGAGTGCACGTGATGTGAAGCGGGAGAGCAGGGAGTCTGTCGCAAACATGCTGCACAGTCAGTGAACTCGCACAATCAGGTAGTGATACTGAAGCACAATCAACAGGAGCTTGCATTACCGATTGTGCTCACAGGAGTAGCCTTTTTAAAAAATATATATATAAAGAGTAATATTTAAATTAAGATTAAGTTATATGGCAAATATTTAATCAAAGCCTTAATTGGCTTTAAATTAGCAGGATGTATTTCATAACCTCATGTTATTGCAGGAAAATCCCCCTGTAGTTCATTTTCTTTTGCATTTTTCTCCCTCATCTCATTTTCTTGGTGTGAAACTAACCAGATTAAACTCATCGTCAGCTTTTTGACTATTCAGCTGCAAAAAAAAGGAAACAAGTTACCTGAGCACATGGACAAGTAGATGTCCTGTACCCAAAAGGATTAAACAATACATTTATATTAACAATGGACAAAATAACTCTGTATGATATTGAGTAGTGACAAACTGTTCTGTGGGACATTTTCATAGTTTCGTGCCCTAAAACATCATTGTTTTTATTGAATTCTTTATTTATTAAGCCAATACAAGGTGGAAAATGGACCCAACTCACCGAGCCCAAATATTTTTCAGGAAACTGTGAACTCCAAATTGGCTAAAAGTGGAGGAGATAAATGACTTCTACACCGGACATATGAAAACATCGATATTTAGCTGTGCTTTTTCTTAAAGATGTTGGGTGGTTCCAAACATCTCTAAAAATTCAACCAAGTCACAAAATGTTTCCCCAGCTGAGAAGCTCCAGCTCTACATCCACATGAACAGTATGACTCGTCTGGGAGTTTAATAATGTCAGTGTTGTTTTACCTCAGACACACAGCTAGAATCTGCTCCGGGTCAATCGGCTCTCTGAAATTATTTCTCCACTTCCTCAGTTGTGGTCTCAACTCTACCAACAAGAGCTCAAACTGCTGTGCTGACACCCTGAAATATGTACTAAAGTGGCCGTGATACAGCTTAATCTCCTCGATCGAGCCATGACAGTCTCCCTGCTGCCTTCTCGTGAGAATTAAATGCACCTAGAGCCTCAGCTTCTACCTTTTCTTTATTTAGAAACATCAGGACCAGCTTATCGTGGCTTGATGTCAACTTCACGGTTTGTTTTGTGTTTTTTAAACAACACGTTTTTTGAGGATGAATTTTCTGCGAAACTGAACGCCTTCGCTGTGTGTGTATATAGGTTGCACAGCAAGTTCAGATTTTTCGCAATTCGTTCAGTGTGCAACAGCCTTAAGTATGACAAGTATTTCTATTAGATCAACTAAATGGCAGAATAAAAAGGTATTACCCACACATTGCTCATTATGTGGAACCCGTCACCTCTCCTCTGGAAATTCTCACAATGCAAAGAAAGGACCCGATCGTTTGGTTTAGCGTTTTTTGGTGTGTTTTTTTTTTTTTTTTTTTTTTTTTAGGGAGCATTAAATGCGTGAGTTGGAGTTGAGCGTCCTGCTCAAGGGAAACCTTTTGCCTGCACAAATCCAAAGCACTGTAGCATTCATGTTGAACGCTGACAGGTTTAGTGTGTTAGGTAATGGTAGCACATGGTTTGAAACGGGCTTTGTCTGCCTGTGCGTGTTGTTTGGGAACATTCAGTGCTTCTGTTCCCGTCCCGTTCTGATGTCAGGTTATTTTTAGCCTTGTTCTCTCAGGAGCCTTTGGCTGGGTTCAACTGCTTAGTTTTCCTTCCCTGCTCTACCTGTGTGCATGTACATCTATCCGCATGCCCGCCGTCGTTCGCTCTGTCGGCATCGCTCCTTTATTCCTGACACAAACTGGCAGACACCCCCTCCTCCCCAGACGGTTGTGCGCAGACGTTCTCTCAGAGACGTGCATGCACAGAGACTTCAAACCTATTTACTTGACAAGATTTCCCGAATCCCCCCCCATGAAAACAGTGCAGCTGGAGAAAAGCAGGGAGTTTGTCTCAGTTGCTTTTTCAGTCTATCTTTCTCTGTGTGCCTGTGTGACAGGGGCACAAAGGAGAGGGGGAAACTGCTCTTATTTAAGACCTCAAGGGGAGAATTAAAGCTCCAGAACCACAGCTAGTCTATTAATAGACAGACTTCTGGTGGCACTCTGTCTTAGTTTCTACCCTTCACTTAATTCGCTACTCCTCTTTTGCCTTGCTACCTCTGCCCCATCTTGTCCATTTTACCTTGTCCTGTATTGATGTGAATCTTGTTGATTTTTCGTATTCAGAAACTATCGCCATTAAAACTTAGAATCATGTTTTAATGTCAATGTGTCAAACGTATGGTCTGCAGGCCAGAGGGCTCCAAACTGATCCATCTGCACCAGAGTGCATCACGAACGGTGTAAGATCATTTACTAGATCATTTAATGAGAGTGGACGTCCAAATTGTGGGTTTTTAATCCTAGTCAGTCCTCCTTACTGGCAAAGATATCGTCAGTGAGTCTGAGTCTTTCTTTGATTCACTGTGAATCGTAGGAAAACTGATATCCACTGTTAAAACTGCACTTAATATTCCTGGGAAGTCTCAGGCTGGGGACCCTTAGCCATCCAGAATTTACTTCCTTACACTGAAAGCAAAGGAAAAGAATTTGGAGGTGATTATTTATTGGGTATTTTTTGAAATCGTTTTATGGGCTCAACACACTTTAGATCAAACTGGGCTCCCACGTGGCCCATTAACTGAAATCAGTTTGACATCCGTGGTGTGAGATTTAACACACAGCTCTTAAAAATCTGGCCAGAAATCTCAGACGGTAGTGAAAAATTCTTCAGTTCAAGACACTGGGTTGTTCACTTCACAGCCACATAGACGGCAGCAAATATTTACTGTTGAGAAGCTGGAGAAAGAAACCATTTGGCATGTAGCTTCAAATATGTATGGGAATAGGAAAAATAACGACTGGAATTGGTTAAATCTTCACAAATCCCAGCCTGATCCTGATCTTTCTGTATTCAGTAAAAAGTGCTGTCAGGTATTTTTTTTTTTCTTTCAGAAGGAACATTTTGAAACTTTCTGACTCCTTGTTCACTAGTTCTGTGTTTGGCTGGGGTCAGTGCTACTACTGGTAGCATGAGGCAATACTTGGACTAGAAGGAGATTGCACAGGTAGTCCAACTCTTCCAGGATGGAACATCAATATGTGCTATTGCAGGTGGGTTTGCAGTGTCTACCAGCACAGTCTCAAGTGCATAGAGGAGATTCCAGGAGACTCTAGGAGAGCAGATACTGGTCCTTAAACCATCAGCAGGACCAGTATCTGCTCCTATGTGCAGGGAGGAACAGGTTGAGCACCAGCAGGAGACTGGTGTGAATGTCTCTGACCAAACACTCAGAAATATACTTCACGTGGGTGGACAGAGAGCCCGATGTCCTCTACTGGGCCCCATGCTCACCACCCAGCACCGATTTGCCATAGAACAAGTAAAATTTTGGATAAATGGACTAGCCTTAATATCAATTTTTCACTAATATTTTCAAAGTGTTTTTAAATTCAGCTGTATGTAGTTTGATCCTTTTCATTTCCCTCGAACAATGTGGCAGTTCGCTCCTAACACATCTAACACAGTGCTCAGTCCATATGAGCAGAGATATCCAGCACTGAGGTCTGATGTGTTGTCTAAATGTTTGTTTTTTCTTAAGTGTAAAATTCCAAACTGTTTTCTTGTTCGGTCAAACCGTTGCACACTCATCGCAATACTTGTTGTACCAGTAGATAGAGGTGCAGGATTAGGACGTCACGTGTCCCTTGTGTCTTCATGAGTTGCTTAGCTCACTAAAAAAAAGTTGTTTCAACAGCAATAAGACATACAGCACCTGATAAGCTTTAGTCTTGCTGCCTCTGTTTCTGATTTGCTTGAGACATCACACAGAGGAGAGGGACGGGGGCGGCTCTCACATGCTGCAGCACACTACGGACTCTGCTCTTAATGATAACAGAGGAAAGCCAAACATTTAAAAGAATTCACAAGATGATACCGACAGCAGTTGATCCCACAAGTGCATCAAGTTCATTGTACTGCATGTTTAAAGAGGATTCATTGATGTAGTCAGGTTGTTTTTAGCTCCTGTTCTCTTTAATCTTGGTGACATTAAATGTATCATATGTTTCAACATCAGGCAGAATTTCTCCTCTGTCCAAATT
The DNA here is from genome assembly GCF_000239375.1 of Pundamilia nyererei. NCBI lineage: Eukaryota > Metazoa > Chordata > Actinopteri > Cichliformes > Cichlidae > Pundamilia > Pundamilia nyererei. Next base: position 295,284 of record NW_005187610.1, read on the forward strand.
TTAAAGTAATTTTTAAGACGTCATATCATTTTAACATAGTGTAAACCGAACTGAAGTCTCCTGACATTTTCTGCATCTCTAACGCAGCTGTGCGAGAATAAAAAGGGACGTGATGCTCGTAAACAGAAGCCGATAACTACCATGAACAGTAATTTTTGTGCTGCTGTACGCGCACACTGAGTCACATCACTGTTTTATTCTCTTACGGCGAAAACATAAATGCAGATCAATGGTGTAACATCTGCTGCTTGATTGGCTACATTGCCCGTAAAGTGATCAGTCATAGAAAGAATTGAAAGCGACAGAGAGCCTCTGGTGATAAAGGAGAAGCTTTGTTTCCTCCGTCGACAGTACAAGACAACATTGTCATTTTCACACTGAACCACTCTTCAGAGCGTTTACAAAAAGCCTTCTTCGAGGTTTTAAAAAAATGCTGTCTTAGTATGACTATAAATCTGGAAAGGAAAGTGATGTGTTTTCAAATTTAGCAGGCTTACAATTCTTCACACCTCTTTTTTTCCTTTTCCTCCTCCTATCAGGGGGGATTTGAGAGGGAAGAGAGGTGGAGGGAGGGGTGGATGGGGAATCTTCTTTTGAGGCAACACCTCTCGACAGTCCCTAACACAAAGACAGACAGAGAGGGGAGAAGGAGATTACAAGTACATGCCAGACAAGGTGCGGATTCTGCTGAGTGTTAATCTGTAACAGATTGGGGGCTGCACTCCTCCCGGTGCCTTCAGTGTCGGGCTTTTCATATGCATGGTTTCTGCTAATGTGCATGTCCTTCTCTTACTCGGTACCCGCGCAGGTCCGGCAAGGTCATTCGGCTCTTTGGCAGTGCTCCTGTTTTTAGTTAGCCGTGGTATTAAACCTCAGTAATCTCAGTTCCCTGTGGATTGACTAGAACTGAGGGGTTGGGAGGATTGTTCTTGAACCTCATGGCTAATTCTCAGGCCTTCAGGTTCAGCTTATATACTGGTCCTTGAGAAAATAGTGAATTTGTACTGATGGCAGAAGAGGTGATGCTCTGTCATGTAGTTGACAGAGTTGGGCAGGTTTTTCCATAGTCCAGATGTCCCATTATCCCACAAGATCATCAAAAGCAAGGAAAAATGTTTTTTACCTTCATTGGGAAGCTACTGGTGACTGCTCATACAATCCTTGATCCTTGAGGTTGTCATCATAAAGGAATTCAAAATGTTGTTAAGTTTTATGACAGGACAGAAAAGTAAAGGTCCATCCATTCATCCATTTCATTACCATTTATACAGTTCAGCAGGGGTGCTGTATCCTAACCTATGTTTCTGCATAAAGCTGGCCAGTGGATTTGAACCCAGAAGCTTCATGCCCTGAGGCAGTGGTACCAAACTCTACACCACTATTCTACCGAAAAAAGCAAGCTGTTTTATCATTTCTGAGTTTTAATTTGGCTATTCACAGAGAGACCATCTCCAGCCTGATTAGAGCTAGTGTCTCTAACAGCGGATCGTTGAAGTGGACTATTAAACTCATCTCCAATTCATTATTTTTATTTTTGGACTCCTCAGAAAGCCGAGCCTTAATGACGAAAAAGCATTTTTAAAAGCACTCGTAGGCAGAGAAGTGGATTAAAGTTTGTGATAAAAGAAGCTGGGTGGATGTGCATAACTAGACCCGGGAGTAGGAAAACGCACGGAAAGCTGCATATGGAGCAGTGTGAAGCTGTAGCTTTGGACTTAATTGGACATACAGTGACCTTTTTATTATTTTAAATTATGCCCATGTTTGTTGGGACTATCCACCACTATAACTGTGGGTGTATCTATTTATACTATGGAAAAATAAGCGTTCACTTTAGAGTGATATTCTGCCTACAGAATACTTTGGCATTGAGAAACTAAGTAAAGCAAATAACAGTTGCTGTAGCAACTTCCGGGAATGAAGACTGGTAACACGGCATTGTTTTTTCTGGTTACACAGGCAGTCATGTGTCCCATCTAAGTAATTTAATATAGCTATGTGTGAACTTACTCGCCTTTTCTTCATAACAATCGGAGCCAAATGCTTAAAATCTCCTCTGTGGATTTGTCCAGATAGATCCTCCTCTGGAATTCCAGCTATGTGAACCTGACCTGCCCTCTGAGGTCTCTGAAGGGTCTTGAATGTGGAGAGACCGAGTGTGTCAGGCATACAGAGCAAGGCGCTGATGTCCCATCGTGTCTGACAGATGCGTATAAAATGTCAGAACAGGGTCGAGAAGCTGGATGTAGAATGTGTTTGACGCATTTGCTTTAAAAAGGCCAGGAAATGGCAAAATACCAGATATCATCCCGGGGTTCTCATGCTGTGCTAGTGATGGTAATATACCAGCACCACTCTCAGGATTTAGTTATTTTTGCAGAAACATAAATGTATAACTTGTTGTACAAATAAAACTTTACAGATCAGGTACACTAAATTAAAACTGGAGCACCAACCTTCTTAGAACCAGAGCTGTTGAACGGAAGGAATCGCGTTTTGTTTTAAATGAACGTTATCAACATATGCTAATCCTGCTATCGAGTTATAGCAGCACAGAAGTTTGAAAGTTTGAGATGCATTTTTAAAAGGTAGGAACAAGTCGGATGTTACCAGAATGCGTTTCAACTGCTCACTAAGCACTTGCGGGAATTATTTGAAGCCTACGTGAAGCTTGTGACTGAATTCTGAACCCCCGCTGACACGACTCTGACACACTCAAGGACTTTGCGTCCAACTAGGGAAAAGTCGATGATTACCTGATGATTACAACAAATATTTTCACATTCTCCAACCAATTGCGAGGTGTTGCAGCAACAAACTGATTGCTCAGCGGTGTGATTGCTTTTGATTGGAAAACACAGGTCACCTGGTGAGATGCAACTTGTCTCCAAACAATCACAGATGAACTGTCACAGATTGGTACTGCAAAAACACCTGCCGTCAAATTTATAAACGCAGACGGCAGCGATCGGTCTGCATCTTTGGCTTAGTAAACTTGACGCAGCTCACTGTATTTTGTATTGTGGTTATATTACTATATAAGGCAACGTTGCTGAGTACTTGTCATTTTGCAGCTAAATGTCCAGCATCAGTTTCTGATGTATTTTTTAAAATACCTGGATGAATATAGTTTTACATACAGAACGTACACTGTTCACAAGTGCTGACTGTGTCCTCACCACTTATGTCTATACCATAGTCAAGTTTGTTCCATACTCTTGTGAGCATGTCTGGCAACCATGTAAAACTGTGAACTTACTTGTGAACTACTGTGGAATTAAAGCACTTTCTGATATTCATTGTATTTAGAATTGGGGGGGAAAGAACCTCGTAAAACAACAATACTGGTTGTAAAGTAAATGGTTAAAATTAACATTAAAAAAAAGCTCTTATGACTTGTTAATAGTTGGGAAAAACTTAAAGTCAAGCTGTTGATGGAGCTTCAAACTGGGCCCTCGAGGTCTGAATCTCTAAGTTGCGTGATTGAGTTGTGGTATTTCATGGCAGAATTGCGGATTTACATCCTAAATGGAGAAAATATTGCTAAACCTGCTCCTCCTGTCCCTTCTTTTGCTTTATTTTTATCTGACAAAGTATTAGCACAACGTAAAAATCTGAGAGAGTGTGCTTTCCTTTTGGGACAAGATCCACCATACAGTCAATAGCAATGGTCGTTTTTATCAATAGTAATAATGACTTTTTTGTGGTTTGAACTGCAGAAGCGGCTGAAGTTGATGCTTGTCGATTATTGGGATTCTTTAGCCATTTTCTGCCACCATTGTGTCACCTTATAGAGCGGCAGCTGGTCCCGGAGCGGCTGCAATGGATTAAATAAAGAAGATGAAAAGCAGAGGGAGTGAAAGAGGAGGCTTAAAGTGACACCCAGAGAGGCAGGCACCGGCGGTTAATTAGTGAACCTGTTGTAATAGTTTGTGTGCAGATCAGACAATATGAAGGAGGAGATGAAATGTGAGTTTGTGTGCCTGTGCGCACGTGTGTGTGTGCGCCTCTCCCCCATGTGCAGCAGCTGGATGGTGTGGGGACTTAAAGGTGGATGAAGTGATGAGAGGAGAGCGAATAGAGAAGGTAGCCAGGTGGGCCAGATGTAGACTTTATCTCCTCCCCCTCCCTTGCCCTTCTTCTACCTCCTGCTTGATTTAACACTCACATAGGCAGAAGAAGCTGTTCACTGGAAAAAGAAAAAACATCTAACACAAGTGCCTCACAGAATATAGATAACTTTCTGTTGGTTTATCGCTCACAAGCACGCGCCACCCCCTATCAGATGTCGAGCCTGGCTCCTCCAGGTCCTCGCGCCGGTCCCTCGGTACCAGGAAGTCTCTGGTCGGGTGTGGTTTAATCAAAGGCCTCAGAGGTCAACAGGCAACTGGCAACAAAGGATCTCAGTGAGATCAGGGAGGAACACAGAAGGTCACTGTTGGTGATGAGATCACATCTACTGGGCACTCATTCCTCCCACATGTGTAAATGTGCGAGTTTGTTAGTCGCACTAATTAGTATAAAGCTACAAAAGTCCTTTGGGGATGGCAGCGTATCAGACAACAACTTAAAATAAGTCTGTCTGTTTTTCCTTATAATCCTGTATTATCAGAATAAAGAGTGTTTTAGTCAGATTTAAAAAAAATTATATTTATTTATATTTATTACTTTGTGTCTGAGGTGCAGCTACCATCAGGTTATCACAGATGTCTTCCTTCTTTTTCTGTGTGTCAGCTTCAAAATTAGACTGGGCATTCATTCCTCACACAAATTGTTTGGAGCTGAGAGTCGCTTCCTCTTCCTGTCAGTTAATTAGGGCTGCAACAGATGACTGCCTTCTTCATTAATGCAATAAAATGGTAACTTTTACAGCACTGAAAAGCATGTTTACAGGCTGGTACAAAAAATGCCTTATGATTAAGTTCCCCTTTTTATATTAACTCTAAGCAGGGTAAATAATTTATTATTGCAGTTAGGGGCGTGGCTGTGTTGATTGACACGTGTCCTTACAGGCCTCACCACTGCTCAAGTGGACCTTTTCACTGTGTTTGGGCTGTTTTGTGTCTTTTTGGGGATTTTTTTTTCTTTTCTTCATAGAATTATTTGAGAAATATTATAGCTTGCTTGAAAGGTTCAGAAGGAGCCTTTGGGGGCTTACTAGTATGATTCATATCCATGTACTTAAGGCAAATAACTGTTTTGGCCTTTTGATGGGCAAAGCTCTATTTTAAGCTTTAGTGAAAAAAATCCTAGTTCTTGTGATGTTTTGCTTAACCTGCTTAAGGACTGATGAACTCATGCTGGAATTTAATCACTTATATAAGGGGATCTCCTAATGAGCCTTCACCCAAACCATGACCAAAGTCAAGGACACCTTTGCCATTTTATGAGAAATATCAGAATCAGAATACTTTATTAATCCCGAAGGAAATTAGGGAATAAATAAATAACCTGTGGATTGGGACAGACCTTGAGCTACTGCATCACTGATGTTTCTGGTCTGACTCTTGAGGAGCTAAACTCGCCTGCTGGGATGTGAGTGGTAGGCAAACAGAGGTCAAGTATGGGTCAAACTCTGCCTCTATACTAAAATATAAGACTAAATGATTTAAGTAAAAGATTAAAGCTTTATTTTTATGTTTTTGATGCAAAAAATTGAAAAAAAAAATTTGAAAGATTGAAGAGACCACTCTGACGTTACCCAATGGTAACGACCTAAGACCTCGGGTATTGAACTCCAGGCCTCAAGTGTCGGTGTCCTGCAGGTTTTAGATCTCACCCTGGGTCAACACACCTGAATCAGAATATTAGTTCATTACCAGGCCTCTGGAGAACTTCAAAACATGTTGACGAGGTAAGTTAGCCTTTTAAATCAGCTGTGATGGATCAAGGACACCTACAGGACACCGGTCCTTGAGGCCTGGAGTTGCCTACCCCTGCCTAAAACCAAAGCCTCTTTGCTTGCCTTTCAGATTGGGGGGGTGTAATCATAGATGCATCACAGTGACGAGAGACCTCAAAGTTTGTGATGAAATGAACTTTTCTTAACTTTGAAGTTCATTTCATCACAGACTTTGAGGTCACTTTGAAGTGAATGATTGAAGCAACTACCAATCCAAATTCAATTTTCAATTTAATTGTATTTATATAGCACCAAATCACAACACCTCAAGGTGCTCGACAGCTAAAGATCCGACAATAATCCAGGGAAGACAATCGCACAACCCCCTTTGAGCAAGAACGAGTTAAAAGTGGGAACCAGAAAAAATCCCTTTTAACATTAAAAACCTTCAGCAGAACCAGACAGCCATATGCTGTGACCAGTTTGGGGTGAGAGGAGGAAGATGGTACAAAAGGCACACAATGATAGCGATCAATGCCCATGATAAGGTTGATTAAAGTATGGACTCATAATAGTTATATTAGGCAACTGGACGGTGAAATTTTCTGCTAGTAACTAACGGATGGTTTCTGAGTGATGCACAATGAGTGAAAGCGGCTTAAGTCTGTTTCTTGTCTCTAGTGTCAGATAAAAGCAGATCTTTAGCCTCTCGTACAAAAACCAAAAAAAACCCAATACAGAACTTACGTCATGGCAACCAAAAGGCCTTTTTTTTTTTTAAGCAAGTAGGTGACTTTAGGGTGGCTACGTCAATCTTTCATGCCGTTTGTGGTGAGTCTAAATGAGTAAGGGACGCTGAAGTACTCAGCATAATGAATAACCAATACTTGGCTAACCTAACACAGAACCGGCCACTTCAGTCTCTACAGACCCAGCTTTTAAAGTACACTTGTAATGAGACTTCTGACATTGTATAATGCGCTCTCGTACACAGACTGCTTCAGTCCTCTGTTGTCCTCATCTTGTAATGTGTGGGCGCCAATTAGCCAGGCTACGTTTGTTATGAAACTGTTGTGCAGGTAATTGCTTGTAGGACGCTGACATGTTGGTCTTAGCCTTGCCGTTGAGGGATGATAGACTCAAACTTATGTATTTTTCCATTTGCGGTCAGAATAATTGCCCCGGGGTGTGCTTGCGGGGGAGAAGAAAAAATTGCATCCCCAGCTGCGTTTCTGCTGCAGAGATAAAGCGAGGCGAGCAGCTTGTTGAGCGGTGTGTGGATTCTTCTAAATTGTCTGGATGAAGAGACACTCATGTCTCACGTCTCATAATCTCATTTCATTTATCGATCTCTTCTTCTCGTCCCCCTATTCTTCAACACTTTTCATCCGTTTCCTCTTTATACCTCTCTGTAGGACTCTTGATCTCTCGTCACATCTGCTCGTGTCTCCTTCTCTTTACCTCGTCTTCCCCTCTTTTTTTTATCTTCATTTCTCAGCCATATGTTTGTCTCAATTGCCTCGCCGTCCCTTTTCTCTCTGTCTCTCGCCGGTCTGGGATCAGTGGCATCTAATGCTTTCCGCTCTGGCTGATTAAGTCAGCACATGTACCCTCTTTTAAATTATCACTCGCACACGTACACACTCATGCACGAGCGTCCCCACAGACCTAATCAGTCCTTCTCTTAGTTCTCTGTTTCTCTCACACCACTCCAGACCTAATGAAAAAACATGAGCTCTGCTAAAAAAGAAGGCGAGATGGACAGATGGGGGGGGAAGAGAAACAAGGTAGCAGCAGCAATAATAAAGAAAGACAGAGCAGCAAGGAGACTAATTCGTTAACAAAGACACCAGTCGCTTTCGGTGCCCGCTTCCAGTTCAGAGATATTGTTTCCAGTCATAATGTCATGCAGCGGTGCAGTGGGAGGTGGGGTGGGGGGCTGCAGAGAGACAGAAAGGCAAGGTGAGTCTGGCTGTGAGAGCGTTTTCAGTCCAGCTGCATTCTGTTAGCCACTAAATGTTGTTCTGTTTGGCTAAATGCAGCTGTGCTGTGTTACATTATTCTACTCTCATTTGTATTGACCGCATAGCAGACTGCTTGGTGTGTGTGTGTGTGTGTGTGTGTGTGTGTGTTAGGGGGTAAGTGGGAGAGGTAGCATGTTGAGTGAATGATTGATACGGGACTGGGAGTCTGCTGTGGAATGTTACTGTAAGTGT
>NW_005187610.1:304176-305679 GCF_000239375.1 Pundamilia nyererei
AATTATAAACTAGTTTGTTTAACACATTAGTGGTTGCGTAGGCTGTTGCCTCTTTTAATCAGAATACTTTATTAATCCCTAAGGAAAATTATGTGGGTTACAGTTGCTCCAAGACAGTAACAGTAATAGACTGAACTAATTAAATAATATGTTACAGAATTTACAAATTTAAGAAACGGCACTCTGAGCACCTGTACTGAGGTATCATTGAAATGCTGGTAAAGACAAACATAATCATACACTCATGTCTTCAACCCGTCCCTGCACGCTCAGCATGCCAGGTCACAAAAATTAAGAGATGCACAACAAGAAATCACTTCCAGATGGCAACAATGTAAATTAAAACGGCATAAATTAACATAAACTACATTTGATGTGGTAGCTTTCCCTGGCAGAGCTTGCTCTGGGACTCGTTTGATTTTATTTTTTGAAGGGCTTTTTAAATCTGTGTGGATGTTTCTCCTGTTTGTATAAAAGCATCTAGTTTCCTCATGCCACACATGCTTCCCAGGTCAGACACCTGTTACATAGGAAGCTTTTCTTCTGTTTTTGTAGTTTTAATAGACGTATTATTATTATCATCTTCCAAAAATCAAGTACAAATTTATGTGTAACAATCATTGAAACTTGAGTTATTAATTTAACAGCTATTTAAATATTCACAAATCACAACCATCCGTAATCATCCCTGTACAGTTTGGATTTTGCTAATTTAGTCATACCTGCCAACACACCTGTGTTTTCCTGGGTCCTGTAAGGCAGTCTTATAGTCTCCTGCCTCTTAGCTGTTCAACATAGAATTTGTTTTTTCCTCACTGGGCCAGTAGATCAGACTTTCACTGGCCCAAAAAAACCCTTTTGAATTACTTTATATAATAAACTAACTTAATCTCTAAAACATACGATCATTTTCTTAGGAGGGTTTTCAGAAAGAAATGTGTAGCTAAAGGAGGAGTGAATGCTGTGCCCCTCACCCGCCGCATGTCTTGCTGCTAGAAAGAGACATCATGCCTGCCAGCAGCTTGCAGCAAAGGTTATGAGAAATGCCAAATTGAGAGACCTAAGAAGTTTACCTGTACACAGACAGCTTTGATTTTAGCTGCTTCTTCATTTCCTTGTGCTGTCTGTGTCTGTGTGGTGGATGAAAACAGCTAAAAAGATCACTTTTCTTGACACTAAAACTTTCTGAACATGCTGTTTTATTTTAATGTGAAAATACTGTAGTATATTACTACCCGTACTACTACCCTGTGGTGTAAGAAAAATACATTAATTCCTGATGGTTCATTTCACCCAGTACCCGTGAAAGGTGAACAGATCTGTGGAAATACTGTTTACATATTTTTTTTCTTAAAAAAACAGCAGCTGGTTGGTCAACTTGCCCAACATATGTTTATGTTGAACCCTGATGATGCCAGTATTGCACAGACTTAACGACCGGGCGACCGTGGCTCAGGGGGTTGGGAAGCGTATCTGTAACCGGAAGGTCGCCGGTTCGATCCC
>NW_005187610.1:306717-309277 GCF_000239375.1 Pundamilia nyererei
CACACACACACACATACTGACACAAACAAAAGCCCTCCAGGGCAGTCAGAGCAAGCTACATCAATAAGTGATATTATTACTCAACCCTGTCTCAACCCACACACTCATAAATCCGAACATACACAGATTTTAAAAAGTCTTTTATTCATGTCTGTGCATTGTGATCAACATCAGCGGAGTGGGAGGGTGGCCGACCCGTATGGGACGTAAACAGCATGCACAGTAACTGAGGATGTATATATTGGACACGAGGCGTGAGTGATTGAAGTAGCTGTGGAGCGCTGAGAAATTAATTAGCTCAGCCAGAGGCTAGATGGGGGACGAGGATGGAAGCAAAAGAATAATCAAATAATTTAACTTCATAAAAAAACATGCTTGGAAGCAGGAAGAATAACCCAGCTGGGTCTCTCCATGGGTTTGCTGGCATTCAAAGACAAATCTGAAATGAAAGCCCAAGCAAACCTTTCTTTGTTCATGAGAACTTTTTTTTTTTTCATTAATTATGAGGTTTGATAAGGACCCGTGTACACAAAATGTCAGTTTATATGCAGCAGTACAGATTTTAATAGAGAGATCTGTGTTTATTTTATTAAGGTTTTTACTTAGTGAACCACTTACTGTCCAATACTGAGCTTTTAATTTGGTATTATTTTATTTAGAGCTTATTTACTGAGCTTCTCCTGTTTTTTTCTGCTTAAATATAAAGTTTATTTATTTACCTATTTTTGCTTTTTTGGGCCATGTTCTCCTCTCTCATTGTATTTATTTTACTAAGCAGTCTAAGTCATCATTATTGATTGACTTTAACCCTAACCCCAATGGTAGGTTCAATTCCAAACTGAAAGTCGGAATTTTCAGCTGAACCCCGTCAGACTTCAGACTTGGACAGTTGGAGCAGCTGATGGCAGCAGTTAACATAAACATGATTAATCTCGACTGCTAGTGTTGTGTGTTTGTTACTTACTGAAAAAGCCCCACAGAGAGTGCTGACCAGGCTCTGTCCTTGAATGTGCTGCAGCGATGTTTTTAAGGAGTTAAAAAAAAAAAGCATTATGCTTTACTGCTAGTGATGCACGAATGGCTCTACCTTGCTAAGGAGCTAGGGAAATAAACTGGCTATCCAACAGTATAGGATTTTTGCCAAGAAGGCTTGTTACGGTGACAAAATCCTCACTACTTGTGTTAAGTTTGTAATTTTTCCAACTCATCACTCTCAGTCCAGCTGCTGGAGATGTTGATCTATCTGTATGAGACCAGTTGTCAACCATCTGGCAACCGCTGATCACTGCGGGCAGGGCGGGGGGGTGTCACAATCAGACTGATTGTGACTGATTGCTGCTGTCTTTGGAGTGAAATTACTTGCAAAGTGGTTTACTTTCCTGCACCAAAACCCTCCCTGAGGTTGCTTTGGTTGCTAGCACATTGCCTTGGTCACCATGGTAGCTTTGCATACCAGACGCCAACTGGGCTGCTTACACCACTAAACTACCCGACAAGCGGTAGCAAAACCCTGCAAGTTGATACGTGTCATGCAAACTACAGCAGACATGGGTAATCTGCTAGCAACGGTGCAGCTTTTTACTTCACCAGCTGGACAGGGAATGCACTTCCCCCCCCTCCTAATAACCTGTAGTTGCTAAGGGGTCAGTCTCCAGGGCTGTGTGATTGAGGCCTTAACTTTATTTATATTTTTTTTCCCCTGGTCATCCAGTAATGGTTTTGAGAAGCACTGCCATAACATGTACTACAATCCTTTGTCCAGGTAAAAGTGTTGTTTTTTTTCCCCTCTTTGTGAAAAAAAGAGGTTACTTATTTACTTGTGTAGTAAATATATTCATCTTATAGATGGTAATAGAACTATGCAACCACTTTCAAATTCATGCAGTGTACAAAAGTCACAGCTGGCTACCTAACCAGATCTTGTTTATCTCTAGCAACATTATGCGAGCGGAAATGTTGGTTCGCTTGACAAACTTCTTCACCATCTGACATAATCCAAGATACTTGCTTCTGTGAAATGTTCTGTTATTGAGTTAAGCAATCATTAAATCCTGTAATGGCACAAAGAAAATGTGTAAAACAGAGGCAGGTAAAAGCATGCAAGTCACCTTTGTTGTTGATGCATGCAGTACATATGCTGGTTGTTGCATAAGATGCATTACACAGATTGCATACAGTGCTGCATAATAGTTCATGACACTGTGTGTTTGTGTCTCATCACTGTTTTTGCTGCAAGTAGCTTGCACATTTGCAGTAAATAGCAGTGGAGCGCTGCATGAGGTTCATTTGGCGGTTGTGGTTATCATTAATAACAGTGGTTCTCTGGAAGTCACACCCAGTGCAGTTTCTCCTTCTTTGTGGACCTCTTGGTGGCGCTGTCACTTGGTGTTCGCTCGCTCTGCGGTAGAGTATCACTTCCTGTTCCTGCTCAAACACAGTGGTGTTTCTGAGTAGCTTATTAGCTTATTTGCTTAGCAATTTAATTAACAACTTTTAAATACATTCTGCTTTCATAGTATAATCTTCACGTGCTTCATCCGAAGCACACTTTCTGTGTACT
>NW_005187610.1:314807-324300 GCF_000239375.1 Pundamilia nyererei
TTTTTTCTCTGTATCTATGAAGCGCCTTGAGGCGACTTATGTTGTGATTTGGCGCTATATAAATAAAATTGAATTGAATTGAATTGAAAATTGAATTGGTGAACTCTGCTGTGGTTTTTACCTTTCCGTTTCACACCAACCTTTAAAAATGTCCGTCTTTGACCTAAGATTGTCTCTATGCCCAGAGGTGATGATGTTGTTGGCTTGTAGAAGGACTGCACACAAAAGCGACTCTGCCTCTGCTGTGGTTAAATACTCAGAATCCTTCCCTCTGCATTGGTGGAAAGCTATTTAGACACCAGTGCTGCACCAAAAGCTGGCCCTAACTCCTGCCTGATGCTCCTGCTAGTTTCATAATGCTGAATGCAACTTTTCTGAATTGAGTAGTAGATGGTGGGAAAAAAAGGAACCTTTCTATCATTTAGCTGTCCATCACTTAATTATTTTGGTGTAGGGGTGAGGGGTCTTTTCCATTAGAACAGCTTTAAAACCTATGAACATACAGTTAAATGTAAGAAAATCTATATCCTCCCTTATACAGTGGGTGAGACTGGAGTGTTTGCTGGACCAATTCTGGCCTCAGACCTTATGTTGCACGCTCCTGGTTTAGGAAATGTAAACGTTTTGCTTCCAAGCTATTAGCTTAGCTCTCAGTCTGTTGCTGTTATGCAATGTTTTTGCGTAGCGATAATTTGGGAGCTTTGGTAGATTAACTTTGGACGGAGGCGGAATAGTTGGTTCCCCCTTTTTCCTGTTTTTTGTGGAAGCTAGCTAGCACGCAGCTTACTCATATTTATTGTGCAAACGCCAAAGTGACATAAATCTCCACTAACTCTCGCTAAGAATACGAAAATGATGAAATTCTCTAAAATGTCGAATGATTCCTCTAAAAGAGCAAGCCGCTCTGTGGATTGTTGTCATTCTTCATCCATCAGATATAAGTAGATAACAGTCAGCTATGAAATGGTGGGTAGTTAAGCTTGTTTGCAAATACACTGTGTACTGTAGGATAAAAAAAATACCATGCACTTGTACACAAACACTCCCAAACGCCGACACTCCCTGCACCGCATTCCTTTCAATATCAGTCAGTATGGGGAAGCATCGCTTCCTTGTTTTGCCAAGATCAGTTTTGTCCACATTACATAACATTTCCTGTTGGAGGTGCATTGTTTGATTGCGCCAATCTAAAGTTCCTCTGAAAAATGAGGAAGACTTGGGAGTGAGGCAATTGCATTTTTGGTGTTTTGCTAGAAACCTCTTCCTGACTGGCAGTATTTTAGGTTCAGAGCATTAGTCACAATACTCCAGAATTAGCTGTTGCGTTGAAAGTACCAGTGCAGCAGAGACAAACTGACACACTAAAAAAAAAAGAAAAGAATAAGTCAAGACCTTAGTTAAGAGAGACATCAGCAGGTGCCTCCATCCTGTTTGATTGCTCAAGCTGTGGAAATTCCTGCAACATTTCTGATAAATCAAATCATGCTAAGTAGGTCACTGCAGAGCAGCAGGAAGCGGTTTAGAGGTATTCCCGAACTGTAGGCTGATTTATCTCGGAGCTGTCGCTGTCAGAAGGAACCCGTTTGATGTTGACGTCTCACCTACAGTGATAGCAGCACCACACTAGTTTCTAATTTCTGTGTTACTAACGAAGGGCTTGCAGTCAGTGCGTCTTCCTGTGTTTATTTCTGCTGTGGCATATTTAAAAAAATCTAATCAATCTTTCTTTATATTACTGTCTTTCCACCTTTTCATTGTCCCCAATCCATCATGGAGCCATAATACTGAAGTAATAGGCATCATCTTTTTGTGTTTGCATGTAAAGACTAGTTAATGCATTGTTTTGTTTTTTAGATTAGCTTTGCCTGTACGACCTTGTTGAGAGGTTATTAAATGTGTAAAATAAGAGTGATGCACCGAATCGCTAATAGTAGGGAGCTGCACTCCTCCTGCTTTAGCCCCGTGGAGCGAGGCTTCCGGCTGTAGTAGAGACAAGACTGTGTACTCATCAGCCTGCATTCATCAGACCTGTCAGGACACTGGTGCTGACTAGGGCTCAGCGGCCAGGTGTCCCCGCTCCCTCACGGTCGTCCCATCCATTACAGTCAGAGCTGAGAGAAATCCGGCCGTAAAATTAGAAACCAAAGACCCGCAGAATTGGGGTCAATAGACTGTACATTCCCCTTCAGATCAACACTGCTGAGCACTTGCAGCTTGTCTGGCACACTAAAGATGGCCACGTTCGGCTTCTGACGAACGATCTCGTAGTAAAGATCGTGACGAGTGGTGTGTCTTGATGTAAAAGGAAATGACATCATGTAGGTTTCACCCTGAAAAGTAATTTCCTTGGTTTTAAAGAACTGCTAATCCCAAAATAATTGCATCTGTCTGGGTTTTCGGGGGCATTATTTAGTCTCCCAGGTACTCTGAGCTGTGCTTATTAATGGATGATCTGATATCCTCGTGTCGGTGTTGTTCCCACATCATCATAATAAATGTTGTTCCAGGTTCAACGTTGCAAGTGACCAATCACATTGTTGTGACGTCCCCCTTTTGTGCCTTTGAAAATACCGCCTTAAAAAAAATCTACTTCACTTGCGAGAAGAGAAACCGCTTCTGTCCGCCCATCCAGGAACTTAAATCCTTTGCATTTCAGGATAATTGTCTTTAATAAACGGTAAGCATTATACATATTGTCCTTACAGAGGCGGTTTCTCCTCGCAAGTGAAGTAGATTTTTTGAAGGCGTTTGTTTTTTTTCGAGGTCGCGGATGACGTCAGGAGAAGGTGATTGGTCACTTGCAATGTTGAACCTGCAGTAACATGTACTACTATCCTTCACATAAGGTCTTCACTGAGATTAAAACATTTTTTTTCTTGTAGGGGAGATCTTTTTGTGAAAAACTAGCTTTGGCACTACTTCCTTACTTGTGGGACTACATTTGTTTTTCATACACAATGATCAGTCGTTGCTCATGTACAACTCACCATTCAGCTCAAAGCACACTACATTCACGGTGCGATACCGGCGGTTGCAAAAAGATTGTCTGTAGGATGTGACCTCTGACTTAGACCATTAACTCATCAGGAAAGTGCTTATGGCGGTCACGTCCGATATGCTCATTCAAGTCCATGTTGAATAAAACGACTTGTGGCTGACAAGTCATTAACAATGAGCGTGTGGTTTCAGTCTGATCCACACCTCACTCCTCGCATCCGCTTTCACAACAGCACAGTCATCAGTGGATTTTGCAAATCAATTGGTGATGTCGCATTTTTATGCTTTCTAAGGTTTTATGAGTCAGTTACAATTTAGCGTAGTTTCACTGCTAGGTGTGACATAACTGGCAGCACGATGACAGGTAAGGGGAAGAAAAAGTATGTTTCAGCAAAATAATTGGGCAGCTCAGGCCAATGAATGTGCTGTTGCCAAGCAGAATTTCAAGTATAACTGAAGCAAACAGTTACTAATAGCTTGTGTTTTTCTTGCTATTAATAGTCTATTTTCACGCTTCATGCTCACTGCCTACTCTACCTGAGCCTGGTTCTGTTGGAGGTTTCTTCCTGTTAGAAGGGAGTTTTCCCTTCCTACTCCAAAGTGCTTGCTCATAGAGGGTCATAGGGTTTCTGTTTTCTTTGTATTATTGTAGGGTCTTTACCTAACAACATAAAGCGCCTTAAAGTGACTGTTGTGATTTGGAGTTATACTGGATAAATTAAATTGAAGTTAAATTAAGACCGGCAGCAGGATGCTGAAGTGATGCTGGTTGTGCAGGACTCAATAGAATGAGGGGTGGGAATTTAAAAAATAAAAAATGCCAATGAAAATGTTCAACAGTAACAAAGATAGTAATTCATGGTAGACCAGAACTTTCCCTCCTTGCACAGTGTGGGCGCAACATTGGGCCAACTGACTGACCGGAACTGACCAATCATGTTGTCTGAGTATTTAGTTAGCATTAGCTAAGAAGTTAGCTAAAGCTATTGAAAACGATCAGAAGCAAACCAACATGAGTAACCTAAATTTGACTAACGGCAAACCTAACTTGATTATTAATTTTTGAAATATAACAAATATTAAGACTTAAAGTGCAATTGGTCAGTTGCAATATTGATCCTGGGCCAACATTATTGTGATGATGCCAGAACAACACGGGAAATGTGCCCACTGTTGGCAGCAACTACCTAAAACTACCTGCATACTAACCTGAAGATGTTACAGTTCAATGAATTGGCCAGATTAAACATCAGAAATCATGCAAATAAATGAATGAATAAAACACGATATATTGGACATGTTTCATGAGTACAGAAGCAGGAACACTGGAATGAAGCAAAAATAAATAAAGGTGGTGGTAGTGAAAGACGGTGTTTCTGAACTTGTCATTAAGCATCCTTTAGCTGCCATCTCATGTTATCTCAGGGGGCAGTTTTATGTGAGGGATTATGAATGTGTTGCATGAATGAGGCTTGTAGTGGTGTTGAGTGCTCAACTACATTAGAAAATCTCTATATGAGAACTTTAACCTTGTTTGTATTTATAAACCATTTAAAACGTGTCGTTTCTGCTTTAACTCGGCGGTACATCGATACTACAAGTGTTTGCTTTGCCTTCCTCTGCATCTGTGCTCAACTAACTGTAAATCAGCAGACCGTAATATCTGAGCATATTTAAATTTGGTCTGCTGTTGCATTCGTTGTAGGGTGCAGCCATTTTAAATGCTGCCCATTTTACTGTGGTAATATATTCAGCCCTTGCTTTCAAATCGAATGTGGGAATTTACCATTCGGAGCAAATAGCGGGTGAATTAACTTTTAATTTCTCATCTTTGCCTCAGCTGCCATATTTGTGAAGGGGGCTTTTGGATCGTGATTAGAGTAAAAGTGCATTTTCTCTGTGTGGGTGTGTGGTGGGTATTGATATTCATTCAATTCAATTCACCTCCAGTTTTTTCCGCCTTGCTCAGAAGCTGTGCTGACTCGCTCCCTGGTGACACTGAATCTTGCAAGCGATCAAGAGTCAGTCAATATCTTTGATCACGATTTCACTTCTGTGCCTCTACAAAGCCAATTTGCGAGTATGTCTTGCAGAAACACAGCTGTGGTATTTGGAGTTTCTCCCTCCCACCTCATTGTTTCTACTTCTGGGTGTTCGTGACAGGCACTCACACAGCGCCAGATAAAGTCTGAACTTTCCTAATTAATAAATGCATAGATTAGATTCAGCATTAACCACAGACAGAGATTTGATGTGTGCCTAGGCCTGTCTGACTTTGGTCTCAGTTGTTGTGCCTCTGCTTTCCAAGCCTTTGTACGATGGGCCAATATGTACTAAAAACAACCAGCAGGAAACCCCAAACAATGGCTGAGACAGCCAATTTCCATCGCTTCTCTCCCAATCGGTCCTCCTCTCTCTTCCCTCCAGGGAGGCTGTTAGTCTCTCCTGGGAGCGTTTAATGCTTAGACCACCTAATCAAGGATAAAACTCAATGGAGAGAAAGGAAGGACATAGGAGAAAATAAAGAAGAGAGAATTATGTTCATGTAATTACGAGAATAGTTAGAAAGATGAACGAGAATAAGCAAGTGCTTAAGAGAGATGGCGAGTCGAGGGTCATATAGAAGTCAGTGTTTTTAAAATAGATTTTTTTTTAAAGGCTAAAAGCATCTTGTTCAAATGGGTATCTGACACATAACCCTAACCCTAGCCACCTGAATTTCTCATCTTTCCCAGCATTTCTAGCCAATGATTGTCCAAAAACATTTCCCCCCACATTTATTGATCTAAAGTTATCGCTGATAATGCTTACTTTATTTTAAAATTTTTAATGAAGACAGTCATTTTAATAGCATGCCAATTCTAAACCAAGATATTTCTCGGGTATACACGAAATGACCAAAAACAACTCCAATGCACCCATTATCCAACGTGACATAGCATGTAAGCTAGCTACTGTGTCAGCTCTTTGATCCTTTGTGTTTTAGTGATTATGCAAATGGATAAATACTCAGTTTGTGAAACCTCCACTAGAAACAGTCGATTGATCAGAAACCACACACCGTTATCACAACAAACTAAATAAATAATTGTCATCAGCATCAGTGAGCCTGTGATCAGACCGGGAGCCTGCTATGGTCCGCTTGGTCCGAGTGGCCACGTAAGGAATGACTACTTAGCCACTGGATCTCCAGCTGCCTCCAGTGGAATATATATATAGATGGATAGAGATAGTTGTACAATGTAATGCAAAACTGTGTGGTCACAAAAAATAGGCAGGCATGCGGATAAAAAAGGTTTCTCGTGTGAGGATTTGGGACATTATAGTACTGTGTTTATATTAGAGATGGCACGATACCAATTTTTTATGTCAAATATCGATATCATAAATTTGGATATCTGCCGATACCCATATGTATCCGATATATAGTGTTTTTTTTAATCAATAAAACTGTTTTTTTTTGTTTTTTTTTATATCTTGCTGCATTTTTTTATAAGTTCATACTCAAGTACTCGTACTCAAAAAAAATAAAAAATAAAAAATAAAAATAGGGAACCACCCTCCGCCTTGTGATGCTTAATCGACGTAATTGACTTTAATTTAATGCACGTGTATAAAAAAATACACAGAAATAAATTATTTTTCCACAATAATTAAATAGATTCAACATCTTTCTTCTACAGAATTGCAGACTACGCAGATGGTATCTTCCCAAAGGAAAAAGTACTATAGCTTACTAGGGTATATTAGACTTAATAGTTACTATATTCAGTAATGGACTTCAGATGAAAACTTTGGGTGTAAGATTCAGATAATTATTTATTAAAAGCTAGACATTTTAAATGGGAATAAGAAAGAAAAGTATGTCTTTTATCATATCAGTTTTTTCTCAAATTTCTTGGTAATAACAAACTTATGGAAAAGGAAGACTTTGCCAGGGTAGGCAGAAAGGCATCCTACTACCAACTTGTTCCCATCTGAGGGTGTCAGATACTGATGCTTGACAGATGCATGTGTGAAGTCTGCTTTAGTTTTGGCCTTAGACTGTGCACAGCAATATTGAACAACTACAGGTAGTGAGATGGTCCTCTTTAAAAGACTCATGATGCTTTACGGGGGCTGGGTGGTAGAACAAGCATACAGCGGTTTGTTTCCTCAGGGGGTGTTTGGTACTCGGCATACTTTTGATTTTGCTGATTCATGTAATATTCACTTGTCTTTTACTGTCTTTTGGTTACTGGTTTAGACTCTAAAAGTACTTTGTCAGGTTTGGGAATAGATTGCAGCTCGGGTTAAAAAGGCCAAAGGCCATATATGACAGATTGGAAGAGAGACCCATCTCAGTATTGCCTAACCTGGTGCGTCACAGCATGGGACCCCAAAGGGCCCCGGGACTTTCCTCTGAGAACTCAGCGGCTTTGATAAAATGCCAGGTATTTGATTTGTTGGAATGAGAGCAGGCTTTTCCATTTTGTTTGCCCTAAGGTGAGATGGGAGTGTCTGTACCTTGGTTGTTGAGAGGTTTTAATTAAAACCACAAGAAACGTCAAAGGAACACCCACGTTCTTATTAACTACCTGAGAAAAATGACTGTGTACACAGTCGTTGGTGTATCCTCTTGGCACGAGGCGTACACTAGCTTGTGACCTCCCTGAGGCTGGGTGTGTGTGACCTCCTGATCTCAAACTATGGATCTTTTTGCTTTTAAAGCAAAGGGGATAACCACTGTTTATTGCACTTTGGGGAATTATTGGTATTTGCTAACAGTGCAGGTAAAAAAAAAAAACAACAGGTAGCTTTACTGGGTGAGTTTTTGCAGCATTTTCTTTCTCCATATTTTGTTTTTCTCTTAAACACAGTACAATATCAAAACCCCAGCAACCCAAACCTGTCACACTAAATATTTTCCACAAGTAACAGCCTTTCTGAAAGCCCACATAGTTATTCTTTGTAACTTCAAGAGATGTCACAGCACAAAGATTTGCAAGACCACAAGGTGCTGTATAACACACCGCTGTGAAAACCTTTTTCCCCCCCCGTGTTTTCAAGGACAACACACTCAGAAAATACTACCATCATCATTTCTTCTTCAGGGCAGGATACTTGTAAGTGTCAGCTAGGAAAATTACAGTCTGATTGATTACACCTCAGTGCATCAGGAATCAGGATGGAGGGCCGTGGCTCTGTGCTTTAAAACAGGGTGCTGGAGTAGGATGGAGGGCATTGACTGTGCAGGAGGAAAGGCAGTAGGGAGGTGAGGGAGGGAGAGAGGACGCCAAGTGGGAGAGTCATTAAGGACATGAGAGGAGACAGGGACGGTCTGGTGAGGACACCGGTGAAAGTGCTGATGGTTGCAGGACACGCCGCTTTCCCTTTCGTGTGTGTGTGTGTGTGTGTGTGTGTGTGTGTGTGTGTGATGGGAAGAGATCTGGGGGGAGTGAGAAAACACTGTGTGCAAAGTTACACTACAAGTCGCCGCCGCTGGTGTCCTAGATAGTGAACGGCCCATTTGTTTTAGTGACGTCACTAGAGCACTACAGTGCCTCAGCACCCTTTGGGATGGCGAGGACGCAGACGGTGGCAAAGATTTAAGCAAAAGGGTGAGGCGTTGTGAGTTCTTATGAAAGCCGGGCGTTTGACCGAGCGAGACAGTGCGGACTGGGAGGAAAATGAACGACAGAAAGAGAGGTGTGGAAATCTGCTGACTCAAGCACTGTCGAAGATCATGGGGAGGGAGGATGTTATTTGTGTTGCGTTTTGAGAGCTCGCCGTGACTCTTAATAGGGGTCACTAGTGATAATCTGAAAAGCTTGAATGCACACATGAACAAAGTCACCGCACATGTGCTTCCTATCAGCTCCTCCTGCACAGCAGTAAAGATGATTAGTGGAGAGACAGAGATTGCAGTACACGACTATAGTGTGTGCACGCTTATCTCTTATACCCAAACATCCTATCTTTAAAAAAAAAAAAAAGGTGGAAACTCCAGGGTGACCCACACACGCGCTGCAAACTTCTTTATGCTCCTTCAGGCAGATAAACAAGTTTTTCCAACTCAAGTAAATTGGCTGCATCTATGTGATCAATAGAAGAAAGCAATGGGCGTGTGTGTGTTTTGTTTTGTTTGTGTGCCGCCCTCCTACTGGGCTCAGCAGATTCAGCCATCCAGAAACTTGGAGGCTACAACGAGCTCAATAGAGATTCTCCCAGCCAGTGGTGTCTGCATCTATTTTTCTTTTGTCACTTTTTCCCTGTTCAATAGCGGCTCGGGTTATTGATTTGACATAATGCTGAGCTGATTTTTTCTTCTTTTTAATTCCACTTCCAACTGTAGCCTTATGCATAGCAGGTGTGTCCATGTATGCTAAAAAGATCAGAATCAGAATACTTTATTAATCCCTGGGGGAAATAATTTTTTGTTACAGTGCTCCATTATAAACCAACATTAAGACAAGACAGACAATACACTAACTAAGAATAGTACAATATATACATA
>NW_005187610.1:324490-332028 GCF_000239375.1 Pundamilia nyererei
GGTGGGAGGTGTTATCCAACATTGTCTTTATCTTGGACAGCATCCGCCTCTCCGACACCACCTTGAGGGAGTCCAGCTCCATCCCCACAACATTGCTGGCCCTACGGATTAGTTTATTAAGTCTGTTGGCATCTGCGACCCTCAGCCTGCTCCCCCAGAGATGAAAAGATGTGCATGGAGGTGAAGTAAGAGACTCAGCTTTAGGGGCGTCAACCATGGCCTCTGAATCGTCCCAACTCCAATCTGGCCTGCTGGAGGGCTTTGGAAACTTTCCTAGTGACAAAGAGCTCCTCTGTGGCCTTCATATTACACTGAAGTAACCAAGTATTACATAAACATTTAAATAACATCCATCCATCTTCTTCCGCTTATCCGGGGCCGGGTCGCAGGGGCAGCAGCCCAAGCAGAGAAGCCCAGAACCCTCCCTCTCCCCAGCCCCTTCCTTCAGCTTATCGGGGGTAACACCAAGGCGTTCCCAGGCCCGCCAAGAGATAATCTCTCCAGCGTGACCCGACCCCTACAGTGCCTCCTGCGGGTGGTGGGTCTGCAGGAAGATGGGCCCATGTCCCTTTAGTGGGCTGTACCCGCCCGGGCCCCATTGCGTAAGGCCCGGCCACCAGACGCTCACCCTCGGGCACCCTCCCCGGGCGTAGCTCCAGAGCGGGGCCCCGGTAACCCTGTCCCGGGCAGGGTGAACTGGTCCCTCAATGGTCTTTTCATATGGGTCTTCTGAATCGCTCTTTGTCTGGTCCCTCACCCAGGACCAATTTGCCATGGGAGACCCTACCAGGGTGCAAAAGCCCCCAGACAACATAGCCCCTGGGACACACAAACCCCTCCATCACGATAAGGTAGTGATTTGCGGAGGGGCATTTAAATAACAGGTTCCCATATTCTTCACTATCAACAACAGAAATTTCTATGATTTATAGTGCGTCTATACAAAAATAACCCCAGAAATTGGCAAACACTGAGCTAGCAGAACTTTAACTTTACATATATTGTTCTTACAATTTAAGCCCAGCGAGTCACGCTAAGAGTCTTCTTCCATTTACTACAGCAGTGTTTCTTTATCATGTGGAAAAACTGAGATGTACTATTGTACTTGAGCCACTTTTTTTTTTTTAATTTAGATATCAGAAGGATTCCATGTGTGGTTAAACTTAACTGGTTTCACTGGTTTGACATCCCTATTTGAGAGGGTGATTTATGGTAAAATTACTGCTACTGCTATCAAAGCTAACAGTAGGAAATGGCAAGAGTGAGATGAGTAGACTCAGAGTAGAAAAGCGCTATATAAGAACCAGTCCATTTACCATATGAGGACCTTAGGGTCTTGTTCAAAATTTAATAGTGGGGCATTGATGTGGATGCTCTAACAGTCTGTGGTGGTTGTTTTCTGAAGTCCTGTTATGAAGCTTGAGATGAGTGTTTTCACCGTTTCCTTCTCGGCGTTTTGAAACCATATTTGATCAGTGATCTGCAGATATGAATGAACAATTGTTGGTTCGCAGCTTTGCGGAGGGTCACAAGCCAGTTTACTAGTGCCAGTCTTGTGCTTGGATAAATAGGGAGTGTTGCATCAAGAAGAGAATCCGGCTTAAAATGTTTTCAAATCAAACACGTGTAATCAAGAATGAGATTTCCAAATCAGATGAGTCAAGGCCTGGGTTAACACAGGCAGTCTCCAGTGCTGTTGACAAGCAAGCAGGTTGCCGATGGAAAATGCACTACTGTTGGGCAAAAACAAAGGAAGAGGAGGAGGGCGGAGTAGGCATGTTAGGAGGCAGTGAGAGGAAAGGTAAGGTGGGATGTATGGACTCCAAGCAGGAGGAAGACCACAGAGAAGATTAATGGATGGAGTGAAAGACATGTAGAGGGTTGGTGTGACAGAAAGGGAGTGTAGCACTTCTTGTATTACCAGAGCTCTATTTAAAAAAAATAATAAAATAAAATAAAATAAAAATCTTAAATGAAGACAAACAGCCACACAAACATCAACTGTTACAAAAACCATCATTACCATTAAGTTATGTCCTCAAAACCCCTCTTAACACAAGGCCTGATGAGTTCTACACCGCCATTAAAGACCACCGCTGTTTCTTCTTCACTGATCATCAACACACCCACAGTGCATCCACGTTTACGTGTGTGTGTGTGCGCACAGTTGCTTGTGAATTGGTCGTGAAGCTCCTAATCTTCCATGAAATGGCAGAAGCCCACGTTTCCAGTCATGCAGTGTGCACACTGAGTACTACCTCTCTTATTTAGCTGCTTTTTTTTTTTAAGGTAATCTTGTTTTTACAGCATCCCTACTAATTGTTGCACCCTTTCTCTAAAAAGCACTGCCAGTGAGATGTGATTTTTGCTTTTTCTTTCTCCACTAGTTTCCCTTCAAGTGCCAGGTTTAATTAGTAGGACTGTAATTAGCCCTGCTGGTGCCACCACTCTATACTGTTACTGCACTTAAGACATTACATTTAACTCTATCGCTGCTTTTGATCTCTCATCAATGTGCTCTTGCAGCAAAAAAGCAGCAGAGTTCTCAAGAGATGTAACAATTTTTTTATTTGTCTTTGGTATATTTTTTATTTATTGTTATGAAACCTGGTTTTGCTAAAAGAGAAAAACCTCCGTACTCTTCTATTAGGTTTGAACACATTTCTGACAAACTGAATGCATTTGGTAACACCTGGCACGCATATGTAAAATGAGTTGACGCTTATTAGCTACATATACATCTCTCAACAAATTGATGCATTGTTAATTTTTATGAGAGCTAAATGGAAGGTACAGGGGCAGGAGCAGCCTAAGCAGAGAAGCCTGGGCCTCACTCTCACTAGCCACCTCTTCCAGCTTTACTGGGGCAACGCAGAGTTGTTCCTAGACCAGTCGAGAGAGATAATCTCTCCAGCGTGTCCTGGATCTGCCCTTAAGGCATCTGCCCGGGAGGTGCCTAGGAGGCATCCTTGCCAGATATCCAAATCAACTCATCTGCCTCCTTTTGATGTGGCTTCCGAGTGACTGAACTCCTCACCCTATCTCTAACAGACGAGGCCTGCCACCCTTCAAAGAAAACTCATTTCCATCGCTTGCATCCGCAACCTTGTTCTTTTGGGTGCTTCCGAGAGCTTGTGGCCATAGGTGAAGGTAGGACGGTAGCTTCGCTTTCCCACCCAGATCTCTCTCTCTCATTCCCACCACTTAACACTTTGCTGCACACTGCTCCAGTGTGAACTGGAGGCAACAGAACACCATCATCTGCGAAAATCGGAGATGATACTTCGAGGCCCCAGAACAGTCTAAATTTAATGTATTGGTGACTAAAACCTGCAGTGACGACTGTAGCTAGGATTATCGATTAAATTGGGAGGTGTAAGAAAACGGAAATCATTTGACTGCAGTGTGCTGTCTAATGACCTAGTGATAAAAATTTTACTCATGGTAGTTTTAACTTTTCATTTTGGTATTTAGTTTGCCATTCAGGTGAAATATTTACATGAACAGAACTGATGAAAGCAGAAAGAGGGGGTTTAGAAATGGCATGTTCCGATGTATTTTAGATCCTGAACTAAGAGAGTAGTGGTTATCAGTGATCCAGAAGTAAAGCAGTCCATGAAAAATCAGCCTCGGCAAGCAAATCATCAGAAGACCAAAATCATCTAAAGGTGCAGTGGAGGTAATACATCATCAGAGTTGAGTAACAGAAGATTTCAAGCTTTTGAAATGGGTCGTAAGTTTGTTTGCTTGTTCTCAGGTGTCCAATATCATCTCAGACGCCTGAAATAATTTAAAGTCGTTGCAAGTGCCTTTAATTTACATTAACCCTCTGAGTCATAACCCTATCGTAGCCCTATTTTGGAGGTTGATAATCTGGATTATTTGGAAACAATGTGAGTGTTAGAATTATAAATTTCTTTGTCTCAATTGCCAAGACTGAGGAGAACAATGGGGGTTAACAAAGTCCCACTGTGACATAAAAAATTCAGCAGTCAGATCTGATGAAATCTGCTTCAAACCTCTGCTGACTTTGCCCCAAAGTAAGAGTTTAAATAATAATAAACTTTATTTAATATAGCACCTTTCAAAACAAAGTTACGTGCTTCAGATGGAACTGATGAAATGGCACGCAACTGAGACACGCTTAACAATTGTACAGCATTAAGAAAGGAAAAGTAGCAATACGAGGAAAATAGAAGCAAAACAACAAACTGATTAAAAATAATATAAAATAATGCAGGGTAGTCACTAGGAAGAGATGGTGACACTAAATAGGATTACAACATAAAAGTAGCTCAAACTGGAAGCACTGAGAAACTGTGCTTATAGAAACGTGTTTAGAAGTGATTTTAAAAGGCGAGCGGGTCTGCGTTGATCTGATTCTCAGGGAGATTGTACCAGAGAGTGGCCATCCTAACAGAAAAGGCTCCCCATCATCTTTAGTCCTCAAACCAAGAGACTGTGGGATGGCTAGTAGAGCCTGGCTGACAGTTGTTGCATTCCCTCAACAAGTTCATGAGAGTTGTTTCTGTCTATGCAGCTACCCTTGGAACAACTCTGAAACCCCGTCTTTATCGATATATACTGAGGTTTCAAAACACCTCATTAAGGGTATGCTCTTGCCTTTATGAGGCAAAGAGTTAATATGGTCTCTTGTTGTGCATCAAATTAACCCCGAACAGTATCTGGAGATGAACTGATCAAGTTCCTACAAAGTAGAGTCTTAGTTATCTGCACACACCGGCACGGCTTTCAGTTCAACGATTGGGCGCTTCTTCTTGCTGACGCACTGCTGAGATTCACGGTTAACTTCTTTCTAAAGTTATCGTGTTAATAAAACAAACTCTGTTGCTTTTTTCTTCAAACTTTTGTGCAGTTCTGAGCTTCAGAAGAGCTCCGTTACCTAACAATGTCTGCTGAGAAAATGAACTTTGGCTTGAATGATGTTTCCACTCCTCAGTTTGAGTACAAAGAACAGCTCTGGATAGACCCGCTGGAGGAAGTGTGAGACTATCCCAGCTACGACACTCTTTGCACTCGTAGTTCCCGACAGATAAACGTCAGGAAAATTAAGTTGCTCCTGAAAACTGTATTCAGGTCGGTGTTTCAAACGGTGACTCATGTTGCTTGGCTTCCTCACTGACCTCCAGACATACTCATCATCCACCAAGACACGACTGTTCCCGTGAGGCGAGGAGCCCACACACGATTAGCCTTGTCACCTTGTAGGCAATGCTATCACACAGAGGCACGAACAGATGTGCAGCCACAAAAGTTTAAGTGCGGAGAAATAAACATATATAGATGTATTTAATCGTATCCCTTAATCACCCACCCAACGTGTCTTTGTGACTCAGTTCCTTTCACACTTTGATTGGATTTGGAGGCTAAATGGTTGATTGCATAAGAGAAGGAGAAATATAGGGTTGAAGAAAAAGGGAGGAGGAGGAAATTGAAGAAGGGAGCAGAATCCTGGGAAAGATCTGGACTAGTAGCAGGCCTTTTTTTGTGTGTGCGCGCGTGCTCATGTCCACGCGTCGGTTTCCCTCCCATGCGTTTCTGTGCTTGCATAAGAGCAGCTTTCATTCAACACAGCCCGATCACGACTCGTTCTTCGTGTGTTAGTCACCACCTTTCATGGAACTGGGCTTGCAGTCAGTTCTGACGATTTTGTGCATGTGTGTGTTTTTCACAGAAAGTCAAATTGAGCACAGCAGCCAAAAATATTTCCCCCGTGGACTCCCTGAACTCAGTCTGGCGATAAGTACGCCTAACTGCCTCTTTTTTTTATTCTCTACAAACAGGTGTTAAAATATATATATATATATATTTTTACTTTATTTCAGTCAGACACTCCAGACTGCCTCCTCCCGGCTGAAGTAGCCCTAAAGCCAGAAAGTAAATCCAAAATAACCAAAGCTGTTTGTACTGGGCCTGAAAGCTGTAGAGAAGATTTCACTACAAGGATCAATGATTCCTGTGCCGGCTGACGTGGTTGTTCATTGACTCTCTGTACACATTGGCAGCTTCACAAAGAGATGAGCAGTAACTCTTTCAACTTCACTGATATCATATAAGGTGACCTCAGTAAGCTGCACAGAGCACACTCGTGTCTACCAACCAGGCCGGTTTATTTTTTAATTTTTACTTTTCTTTTTGTAATGCCAAAGGGAGACGAGATGAAAAGGGTCTGTTGGCAGATTAGTGCTTCTGGATTTGAGCCTCAATTCACCATTATTTATTTTATTTAGATACAGAAAAGTTAAAGTTTGAACTTTACTTGAACTCTAATCTGAAAATCAGATGTTTTGACAGCACTGCCCTCTGGAATTGGTATACATTTTGGTAGATTTATGAGTTTTTCCAAACCTACACTGGTTGTCTAAATAGCTCAACGTGAGAAATCGAACTGGATTTGACTGTTTTCTCAACTGCCTTTAACATCGCACTCGGAGATTAAAATGAAATTGATTTCAAGTTCTGTTAATACTCCCTGTAGTGTTTCCTTTACTCTTTAAAACCTAGCACAGAGTATTTTGTCACATGACACTGTCGGGTCTGTAACAGGGAAACACCGAGCCGACTGTGCAACTCTGCCAAATAAAAATGACACGTCCATTATTTGGACATATTTTTGGGATTTACTAGACAACATCAAACTGAAAACTTCAGTGACCAAATCTAATACCACCTATTTGTCACAATACTTTCAGTTCATTCATATTATTGAAAGAATTATTATTGAAAGGAATTCCAGATTTAGTAGCTGAACAGTTTCACAGAATGAACCTAATGAATTATGAGGGTAAGAACAGGAAGTGTGTATGTGTATGCTGTCTAATTTTCTTACTAATTTTCAAGTTTTCCACTTTCCCTTCGAATTCCCAGGTATCTGGATTGGGCTAACATAATTCTTTTGGGGTGAATCGGACCTTAATTTACAGAACATTTAGATGAACATCATGCTGTATTCTAATAAAGCATGCTTTATTAGCTCCACTTCACAGGCAAGGACGTAATTTCAGTAACGCTTTGCTGTGTTTGCCTGTTGTTTCAGTCACATTTGTAGTAGGTGGGTGGTATATATTAGAGATGGCACGATACCACTTTTTTTATGTCCGATATTTTTATGTCTGATATCATAAATTTGGATATTTACCGATATGAATCCGATATAGTGTTTTAATCAATAAAACTGTTTTTTTTTTAATATCTTTCTGCATTTTGTGTAAGTTCATACTCAAGTTTAAAAACAAACAAACACTAAAGCTATTCTGTTATGCCTGTATGTAAAAAGACTGCATACAGGTATAACAGACTGCACAGATGGTATCTTCCCAAAGGAAAAAGTACTATAGCTTACTAGGGTATATTAGACTTAACAGTTACTATATACAGTAATGGACTTCTATACATTTTACACCAGATTAAAACTTTGGGTGTAAGCTTCAGATAATTATTTATTATAAGCTAGACGTTTTAAATGAGAATAAGAAAGAAAAGTATGTCTTTGTGCCCCCTTTTCCCTGTTAATGCCC
>NW_005187610.1:334168-355653 GCF_000239375.1 Pundamilia nyererei
CCAGAGTATAATCGCAGCCTTTGCGGTTAGAAAATTGCACTTGATCATGTCGCGATATTATCGCAAATGCGATATATCGTTCAGCCCTATGTAGCAGCACGTGAATCGGCACCACATCTGCTTATGGGTATGGTTAGAGTGACCCTTTGGCCTTGAGCTCGCAATGGATCTCCAGAGCAATACGTGGAGTGCTGCCACCAGCTGCAGTCCAAGATGATGGAGTTGGAGTATGTCCTACCAGTGGGATAAGATTCTGATATCCCACTGATAAGTCTGATAAAATCCCTACCGACCGAAACAAGTAGGGAATGGTCAGGGTCACATGGTTAGCTTTGACTGTTCTTCTAATGTAAGAGTGAGAGGATTGTCCACTAGCAGATCGTGCGCAGTGGCATTTTTTACTCGAATAAACAAAAGACCCTAAACAGAGAAACACTGAAACTCTGTAGGTTACGACCATGTTTGTCTATATATTGAGAATTGCTTCTGTGGCAGACACACAAAAATCAGTAAAATATTACAGGGCTCAATACGTCAGTTTAAATTTACTGCAGTTTGCTCCTGTTATCTACGGAGTTCCAGCCTTGGCATCTCCTCCACACATAACCTGACTAATGGAGGGAAGAGAAAACATGCACACAAAAAAGCATGCTTTAGGTCAGCATAGACGCCATGGTGTTTCTACGGAAACCAGCAACTTGTGTACTCTCGAGGGTCGGATGTGGAGAAATGGATTAGAGAGGAAGACGTGTGGTAGCTCTGTATGTTGCACTGTAGAGGTGGAGGGGAGGCAGGGAGTATAGCCGTGATCTGAATGCATCAATAATGCATGAGGTTGTTCTCCGATATGCTAACATGAATTATTTGACAAGCACTGCCGACCTGCTTCTCCACCATCTAGTGTCTATGCATCGTCTCACTGTCTCCTCTATTCTTAGACCGTTTCTCTAAATCTGAATCTCTGCGTCTTTTTCTTGGAACTGTCTTTGCTGAATAATCTGGGGCTCAGCGGGTTTCCGAATCTCCCACTCTGTCTCTCTCTGCACCAAGTGTTTCTTCCCCTTTTATAGATTTTTTTTCTCCCCCTCCTTTTAACCATATCCATGCATTTTGTGTGGGTTCTCCCTGCCTCCGCCTCTGTATGTGAGACCGAGGGAGAAAGGCAGGCTGTCGTCAAATGGACTTTTGATGAGGAAGAAAGCAGTTGGCGCACAAGCAGAGGCAGAGAAAGGGAGCTTATGAAGTTTATGAGCTCTTTTTCTTGCCATCTCTCCTTTGTTTCCTCTCTTTATCTCTGTGACCATCTTGTCTAAGTTTCATTTTTATCCTCTGTTCATTGCGACTCGACCAGAATACTAAACGGCGTCACAAAAACAAAGCCAAGGACAGTATCCTGTCCTTTCTGTTATTTTCTGAGTACTTTCATGGATAATGTATGGACACGCATTCAGCTGAAAGGCTCAATCTGTTTGTGGATCACCAGGAAAAACAAAAACAAGAAAACAACAATTTGAAAGCCATTCAGCAAGCAGCAAGAGCGAGTCTGCATTCATGCAAGTGGTTCTGTGAGACTCTATTTAAGCGCAGCTGTGCTTTGAGCTAAGTGGTAATATCACCATGGCAGCATCCTGAATTTAAGCAGGTATAATGCTTGGCATGTGCCAGAGATGCTCATGGGAAGTGAAATGACATTGCAGCCATTCAGCCTGCTACTGAAAAAGACAAATTACGGTCTGATAACGGCACCGCAAAGAAATTCATCATGTGAAGAACATGAATGTTGATAGCAGACCTCATCGCTGTCGAAAACGACTCACAATGCAACAGAAATCTGCTCTCCATTAAACGTTACAGAGGGTTGCTGAAATGTTCAAGTGCTGTTCTGTCCTTGAAGTTGCATTGTTGTAGGGCGGCTTTTTAGATTTTAATCTGTTGCAGTTTTGACTTCCAGCTTATTTTACAGCAGCCACTTGCCAAGTGGTTGGGAAATTCACATTTTTCACTTCCTTCGAGAGGTTTCCAGATGGTTGCGGACCAGTCTCTAGGTCTGTGTAACTGAGGTAGAGAGACAAAGACTTGGGTTAACAAGATCTATTTGAAGGAAATACATTTCTGAAAGTTTGTCCCCGTATCGCTCAGTCTATTTTCAGTAGTGGATGAGTGTCTCAGCACTTCCCGGAAGCAATCGAGCAGCAGCCATGCTTGGATGTAGTGCAGTCCACAAAGGAGAAATGGGCCCAAATTTTATCAGCTTAGTTTTAGTTTTTACGTAGATTTTTTTTATAGGCAAAGTATTAACTGGTTGAAACAATAGCGGGCAGATTAATTAACTTTTTTTTGTTAATTCATTTTTTTATTAAACATGTCAGACTTTGTCAGGAATAACCCAATGATGTTGTCAGACTTATTTTGATGCCAGTCTAAGCTATTCTTACATTAACTACCCTGCAGCTTCCTGGCCTTGACCTCAACTTAAACTTTAATGGTGACCGTAACATCCCTCCAATACCAGACCGAAAATCTCCAAATCAATGGTTAAGTTGTTGGGGACTGAATTTCTGTCCACAGATGGAAGTTGAATCCCTACAGTGTGAATAGGGGTTTGTGTGTGTGTGTGTGCACA
This sequence comes from Pundamilia nyererei, assembly GCF_000239375.1. Lineage (NCBI taxonomy): Eukaryota > Metazoa > Chordata > Actinopteri > Cichliformes > Cichlidae > Pundamilia > Pundamilia nyererei. The sequence continues at coordinate 336,792 of NW_005187610.1, forward strand.
CAGGCAAAAAAAAAGGACAAGAACCAAATCACATTCTTTATGCCTTTTTAAACAGTCCCAGAGGCCTTGGAAACATCAGTGCAGCTGAATCCAACACATGCCTGCAAGTGTGTTTGTGCTCACAACCGCACATGCACACACACCCTCTCTTAGATCCTCCGACCAGCCAGTCAGGGCTGGTTATTTGCCAGATAGGGAATTGGCAAACTGGCAAATCTCAGATCATTTTAAGTCAGTTGGACAGAGACGGCCTTAAAAGTTAAGATGCTTTCAGGAAGCCCGAGGCCTGAGTTCCCAGAACTGTGGATAATAGCCAAGACTCCTTCCACAACAACGAAGTGAGGAAGACGTGGTAGCAGAACTGTTCACGAGAGACAAAATGTCAGTTTAGGTCTCTAATGTATAGACTGAGGCCAGGTTAACGTTTTTCTAAAGTTTTTCCAGTCAAAAATTGGATTCAGGTCTCCCTGCCGGTCTATAGTGGTCTCAGAAATCACCAAAAACATAAAGTAGCCACAGATGAACAAGTAACGTGGATGAGTGACAAAACGTTTTTCCCACTGAAAACACTACGTCAGGATGAACAAAATCAAATTTTTGGGATAAAGGAGCCACAGATGTATTTCATTTCAACTCTCTCTCTCGAAGAGGTTCAGGAGCCACACGTGCGGAGGACATTAAAAATATTACCTGCAGTTTATGAAAGTAATTAGTTCCAACGGAAGAACCGATTTGTTCTCATGTGAACTGAACATCAGCTATACTGTAGGATCATTGACTAATGATGGGAGCTCATGTTTTATAACCTTTCTCACATCTTTGAAAATGCCATTTCAGAACTTGTGCAATTAAGATGCTTGGAATAATAAAGCAAAGCATGCTTTACATAAGGCTAAGAAACAGCCAGATGTATCTGATGTCACTGGCTGAGTTCTGTAGTAGTAATTGGAAAACGAGGAGGAAAAACGTTGCAGTTGTCTCAGCTGATTCCGATTTTTCTCAAACTATGACTTGCCAATACAGATTTTTGACAGCTTACACAAAAAATAGACTTTCTCCAACGCAAAACACTATTTTGATAACAAAACAAATTATTAAACTTTAGAATTTACCCCAAACCTCAAAGTTACAGGATCTTCTCTCATTAAAACGATTACTAACTATTAATATACCTTACCGTACAAAATAAGGTGCACCTATACTGGCTTGTTGCTGGCTCTAAGATCCAAATAGCTTTAGCTTTGCCAACTTTGTTAGCTTCTTTAAAATAGCCATGTTCAGCTGGGCGATTTCAGCGTCTTATTTAATTTGTTGTCGTGAACATTTCCTCCGCACATCTTGGAACTTTGTGTCTTCACTTTAAAGTAATGTTATGCTAACATTATGTTAGAATGTGGCTATGAATGTTTTTCTTCTCCTTAGCAAGGTAAAGCCATTCATTCACAATTAGGAATGCAATACGGTGCCTGTTTTTGCCCCTTAACATGATACTGCAGCAACTTCACAGAGCCTGGTTAGTGTTTTATGTGCAGCTGGTTTAGTGTGTCACAAATAAACATATGTGGTGGTACAGTCTAAAAGTTTCAGTGTCACTACATGTTACATGCAGTCGGAGGGTTGGTGGGGCTTTGCCGACTTTCTGAGTGGGAAGTGTGACAACTGTGGGGTCTTTCAGTTTTACGACTTAAAACTCTGGATTTCCAGTGTCTGACTTCAAATGTTATGCAGCATTAGCACTGCTTCACACTGTGTGGTTTTTAAGTGCATGCCCAAGCAAATGGTCTGTTTCTGTACATAATAGTTCTTCTACATGGCCCAGGGCCTTGAAAGTCCTTCAAATTTAATGGGTGCAACATATAATGCAGTGTTCGGGTAAGTAGTGTGGAAACTACCACACCTTGGTTTGAATGCACATACCTGTGGTTTACAGCCGCACAGGGCTTAGCTGGACAGCACCTTACTCATTCTTAAGTCAAGTCTGAAGTTGAGGACAGCTTGTACATAATGGTTAAAGTGGGATTGTTTGCAATGGAAGTCAGTAACACTGGTTTGTTGCTCTCTGCCAGATTGATTGAGACCTTTTTTTTTCTCCTAAAGTAAATATGCATGAGCTGCCAGGACCTACTCGGAGACTGTGGTCCTCCCAAAAGTCTGGCTCATCCAGCTCTAGCCAGAAAAATCAAAGATTCAGAAAGTGAATAAATAAAGTGCTGCACATTATTAATATTTCAACATTCAGAAACTCTCACATAGGGAGAAGAAAAAGCAAGAAACAAACAAACAAAGTTAGCTGACCAGCAGCGGACAGTAGCAGCTCCCAGGTGCGAGAGAAAAAGCAGTCATGCTGTGCAAAAACCTCTCCTGGAAAATGGAAAGTACAAGGCTTCCCACACCTGCTCTGTGACATCAGATTTGTCAAAAAGAACAAGCGACTAGTATTTAAGAGTTGGCAGGATCAGGTTTCTTTACGTCACGCTGCAGTGGGAAAATGTTCAAATATAAACAAAGCTGTCAAGAAAGTCTAAATGGCAGCAGTGACATGATTTGTCACTGTCATGAGAGGACTTTTAGCTCAAGATTTGATCTCATTTGCAAAGGGCTGTTTGCATAATCGTTTATTATATTGTGCTGCCAACCCTCTCCTGCTTCCCAAAGGTTAATCATTTGCTTCCTCTTGCCAGTTCTGTGTGAGCTACTCTAAAGGAATCCTAAGAAACAAGAATAGAGAAGTTAATTTTTAGACACAGACTACATGCGCTGGAGGCAAATAAAACATGAGTATTTGGTCATCGCAGTGAAGTGTTTGAGTCAAAGCAGATACCACTGTGTACTTGATATTAAAGGAGACTTCCATATAAGCCTTTTTTAGTGGGTTTAAACTGTTATCTGTCTGAGGTTAGTGTGTGTGTTTAGGTAGATACTGTTTTATGTCTCCAGTTATTTAAATAGCCCTTATAACAGGAGAATTCATGCTGCAAATATGGCACTAAGTGTTTTTCTGTCCAGTTTTTGAAGAGGTTATGTGCAGATATTCAAGTTCCCAGAGGAGGAAGCCTAATGACTCCAGTAATACTTTATATCCAGATAAAAATCTCAACTTGGGGACTATGTAGTTGGTTGATTTGGTGGTCAGATTCCACATTTAGGTCACTGAGAGGATGAATCCTTGAGACTTTTGGGACATCTCCTGTCACGCTTGCTTCAGAACCTGTAAAAGGTTCACACACCACACATGAACAGTAACAAACCTTTTCTACAGATTTTTGAAAGCATATTCATTTAACTTAGTTTTACCCAAAGGCAATAAAACATGCAGGTAGCTTCCTCAGTTTGTGGCGGTAGAATGTTTAGGTGCCACAAAAACCCCTGGAGACACATGTTGCAGAACACATAGTTACCAGGTCATCTTATACCAGGTTATAGGATGTTCCACCCTTACTGTTTAATATTGAAACTATAAGCCTGGCCTGCAAATCCATACAGCTACAATAGCAGCAGAAGTGTTTCTGTCAAATGCAAATTGTGGGAAAAGTGTTATAAAAATACTGAAACAGTAGCGTTTGTATAGCTACATGTAATATATTTTATAAATCAAAACAACAGCCTCCTCTAGGTGCCTCGTATATTATATGAATTCCATCAATGATGCCAAATTTGAAATTGTCAGCAGATAAAGGTAAAGGAAAAATGGACTTGATGATATCGTTCTTGAGTAAATACATCTGTGGCACAGTTTTAAAAAATCCTGTGAAGCCTGTTTTTCAAGCTAATGCATTCACAAGGTTTTCAGTAAACTTGACCTCTGATTTTGACCTTGAAGTCACAGATTTTTAGTAGGTACATCTATGGTGTCAGTTCCTGCTACCAAATCCTGTCAGCTAGTTCTCCAGTTATGTTCCCAAAGTTGCCTGCCTGCCCCCTCGCCCAGCAGGGTGACAACAACACTCTAAGCTTTTCAAACTGAGGTGTCAAAATGAAGCCAGTGCACAAGTGCCCTGTGCAGGCCACCAGGTGATGATAGCTGGGGTTGGAAAGAGACGTCTGGTCCTATAGAAATCTATGAGAAAATGTTTTATTGACCTGACCTTTGTAAACACTTAGCTGCTGAATTTATGGGATCGTTAATTTTAGGACCTACTGAAATCTATTTTGTAAATCTTGCTCATGCCATGATTAATCGATTGTGGTAGTTTTATTTTTCTCAAATGGTTTCACGTTCAGACCAGTCCCTCCTCGTCACATCTGGTTTTTTCCGTGACCAAGATCACGATGACAGAAACTCATCTTGGGGTTTTAAAACAGGACTTCAGTAACTGTGTGCGTCTTTTGTATCATCTGTGGGCTTTCCCCCATCTTTCTAATTTGGCTCTGTGTTCTGTCAGAGCGCCACCCCTTAGTTTGACAAGGTCATAATTTCAATTTGTTGACTTGGTTTAGGACCAACTGTCTTTAAACTCTGTGACATCCCCATCAGCCCGTAGCTGTGTGGGCGCTTTTGTAGCATAGATGACACTGAGCATGTCACCATGCTCCGCTTTGTCCAACTGTAGCCTCACAGATCGTGCATCAGCATTATGCTTTACTGATATGCAGTGCAATCCAGCTTTACATATGCTCAGTGTTGATTTTGTAGAGATTTGAGGTAAAGGCTTTGGTCTGGCTTTGTATGCCAGCACATTTGATTTGTGAAGAAACAATGAAGATGCAACTAAAGTCCTGACTTTCAGCTTTGATTCAAGGGACTAAGCTTCAATATTGCATTAACTGGTGATGGGAAATTATTCATTTGTTCAATTAGATTTCAGTCTCTGGAAATAGTGGGGACTGTGTATAAAAGACAGGCTGGAATTTCTAAATGGTTGAAGCTGTATTTTTTTATTCCGCCACTTAAACCTGAAGCGGAGAATCAACACTTTGGTTATGTTGGATTGTTTCAGTTCAAATCAGTTTTACAGAACCAAACTTATGTCACTGTCCATTTCCAGACTCTTACTGCAAGTGTTTTTGGTTCATTTGCACACAGCCTTTTCAACCATCTGGGATTCATACAAGCAACCACATTAACAAATGTCGTGTAACTGAAATAATTCCAAGATGATTCCCAAGAAAAACACATCCATCGAAGGATTAAGCAGTGGGAAATGTATCTGTCAAAACTCCAGTAAATCCAGCCCTTTTGTCTGGGTTCATTTGTTTTATTTTTAAGTTTGCACTTTGCAAGCCTTAAATCAATCAAGTGTTAACTTTTTTTTTTTTTTCTTGCAGCGTTTCATCCAGTACCTGGCCTCCAGAAACACTCTGTTTAACCTGAACAACTTCCTGGATAAGGGAGCTCTGCAAGGTAAAGCACACACAAACCCCTGTGAAGATCATTCACAGCACAATTTCCTTTCAGAGAACCAGATGGGGTTGATTTGCCTGGAGGTACATCACTCTGAACACCATAAGGTTTCTGATAATTAAGAAGAAAGTGTTTAAAAGTCAAAAGTAGTGTCAAAATATTATTTATTACTCACACTGAGGATATTTCTTTCCCTCTGACAGTTTTTTTTTTTTTTTTTGCTCCACCAGGTTATGACATGTCAACCTTCATCAGGCGATACAGTCGCTACCTGAATGAGAAGGCCATGTCCTACAGACTGGTGGCTGTGGATTTCACCAAGATGAAGAGAGGGTACACACACACTGTCATCTTTACTCTTCATTTCACACTTATCTTGTCACACAGCCGGAGACTGTGTTTATCTTTTGGCAATGCACTTAGAGAGAAGCAGTAGACAAAGACAGAACTAGCAGTTTCTCTGCAAAACCTCAAACTTGGACAGCAAACAAAGTTTTTTGGGGGTTTTTTGTTGTTGTTTTCTTTAGAGTTTATCCTGCAAGACATTTCAGACAAAACTGAACATTTTTCTGTTGCATGCATGTGAAATATTGCAGAAAGGGAAAAGCGAAAATGTTGCATCCAGCTTGCTGAAATAAAGAAATAAGCAATTAGAATTAGGACGGGAAAAAACAAGCACATGAAACACAAGTTGCAGATAGTTTTCAGTCAACTTGAGTAGATTTGTGGTTTTCATAGACTGCACATTGGGGAAAGAAAATGGACTTCTGCTCCTGAAAGCTGGAGCTGAGTGATTGATAATAATAAATTCTAGAAAAATACTGAATGAATTGGAATCGCAGTATTTCACCAAGAGAATGAAACTATGTAGGAAGCATATAAAAGGAGAATAACAATGGGCCCAAAAATGTTTCTGTATCTGGCTGTAAACATGTTTACGTCTGCTTTAAAGTTGAATATTTTAACGTGAAAGTCTCATTTTTTGGGCCCACTCAAATGGCCACTAGAGGAACTGGAGATTTATGGGGTATTCAGGGGTTTTGGGGGGGGTTTGTTCTTTTTTTCCTCTCTCTCAACTAAACCTTTAATTGCAGCCGTCGTATGCAGATTATGACACTTCATTTGTGGTATTTTAATCCCTCAGCTAAAGCTTTACAGCCTCCCTGGAGCCCTGTTTTCAAGTGAAAGTGGGTGCATCCTTTCTGAAGGTTTTGTGTGTGTACACAATCATTTCAATTTCAGAAAGTCCAGCCGCGGTGGAATGACACTGAATCTGTGTCACGCTGATCCAGCTGAGCAGAGTCTCATTATTTATCAGAGAGTGTTTTCAGTCTCCCATTTGTTGCACCTCAAAAAAAGCACTTTGCACTACTGAGGATGCTTCAGTATGCAAAATATCGGTTCACTTACTACATGCTTCACATAGTTTTGGATCATCACTTCATTCCTTTTTTGTGAATCCTCTTAATTTGCATCAGAATTTAAATTTTGTCCACAAGGTGCCCGCTGTAATTGTGTGTTTGTGTGCGTTTTTGCTTCCTGTTTTGTCAGTATTGACGGCGTGATGCGCACCATGAACACAGAGAAGCTGATCAAGACGCTGCCCATCATCCAGAACCAGCTGGACGCTCTGCTGGATTTCCAGGTACTGAGTGTCTTTGTGTGCTACATATGTGCGCGTCCTGTGTCAGCCATGCTTCGTTCACTTTCTCATCAAAATGTAAATTGAAACAGTTTGTAAAGTTTTGAAATGCATTGATAGGAGTATTAAATAAAAAAATCACACTATGGGGACAGATTGCACATCTAAGTGCGAGCGTCTAGGAAGGGCACAGGAGGACTGGGTGGGGACTCATTGGTGAGGGTGCTGTGGTTTGTGCCAGCGAGCTTCAAAGAGTGATAAAATGGATGGTTTCTCATTGAAATGCATACTGAATGTGTATTGAGGGAGTGTGTGTGTGTATGGAAGTGATGGGGTTTTTTATTTTTATCCCCTCCACCCAAACTAAATTGACATTTTGCTCGGTGTGTGGTGATGTGTTCGCTTCACGCCGAAGGGGGAGAGGTGTCGGTATTTGAAAGAGATGCTTTATTTTTCTGAAAAGCTTTGGAAAGATGTGAGAGCGATGCCTCCTTCACCCTCTCACTCTCTACCTCTCTTCTCTGTAGGCCAACCCTAATGAGCTGACCAACGGTGTGATCAACTCAGCCTTCATGCTGCTCTTCAAGGACTCCATAAGGCTGTTTGCTGCTTACAATGAAGGGGTCATCAACCTATTGGGTACACACACACACACACACACACACACACACACACACACACACACACACGCAGGATAAACAGCGAGCTTTCTCTCCTACATGTGTCAGGAATGATGAGGTATATCTGCAGTTTGTCTTTTGTGTGTGTTATGCGTGTCCTCACACTCACGCGCTTGTCAAGCAGATGTATAAAAACCCTCTCGCCAGCACATACACACACGTGTGCGCACAGTAGGTTTTGACAAGCTGTCATGTAGCTGCCAAAAGCTTCTTTTTCTACAGCCGATGAAGGTTCCTGTCTTCTTTACTTCCTCCTTTCCTTACAGTACTGTGTAAAAGTCTTGAGCTACCCCTCATTTTCTATATTTTGTTGGGAAAATAATGTTTCAATAATTAATTTCCTGAAACACCATGTTGTAGCCATTTCCCTCATTGCCGAGGTTCAAATTTTTGTGAACGAGACGCTCTCGTGACTTCTCGAGTGACAATACTGACCAGCTAATCGGTGGCATGCAGTGTGACGACATTACATTTTAGTACCTGGTTGGATCATTTGGAACTGCAGCCAAGCAGGTGCTGAAAAAGTACCTGATACCAGGTACTATGACCTAATGGAAAACCCTGCAAACCGTGGTGAAACTGTGCCGAATCGATCCAAGTAGGTACTAATGGAAAAGGGGCTTTGGACAAGGTTTCTTGTAATTTCTTAAAGCAGTCTTCAGGAATATTTCTCCAGGCTTTTAAAGGACATTTAAAGCTTTTCTTTGGACGTTTCTGCCTTGTTCCATTGTCAGTCGAGATGATCCCACACTGGTTTAATAAAGTTGAGGTCCAGGCTCTGGTGAAGCCAATCCATGACTGATAGAGTTCCACTGTGTGTTTGTCTATCATAGTATGCTTTTACTGCATTGGGAGTGTTTGGGGGATCATTGTCATGCTGAAAAATGATGCTGTTATGAATGAAACCATTTCCAGATTATATTGCATTTTTCATCATAATCCGATGATACTTTTCTGCGTTCATAATTTCATCAGTTTTTAAAAGATCCCCAACATCACTGAGTGAAATGCATCTTCAAACCATGACAGAGCCTCCACCTCTCTCCTGACCTCCTCCTTATATACTGATTTGAACAAAAAATGTCAAATTCAGATTCCCTGCTCGATCAGACCTGTTGTCACTGATTTTCAGTCTATGCCAGCCTTGTAATCTGACATACCTCAGCCTTTCCTCCCTGTTTCCCTTCCTTAAGAATGGCTTCTTGACAGCCACCCTTCCACTGAGACCATTTCTGACGGGGCTTCAGTGAACAGCAGGTCTCTAGTAGAACTATGTCAGGTCTTTGCTGGATTTTTTTTTTTCTTAAGGACATGACTTTCAGATACTCTTCAACTGCTGTAAACAGTTTTTCAGGCCTGTCACTTCTTCTTTCGTCCTTCATTTGTCCGGTTTTCTCAGATTTGCTGGCGTATGACAAGTTGTCGGCTAACAGCTCTTCACCTCGTTGGTGCAAAAATGTTATTTCATGCCTGTCAAACTCTGTTATCACTGGCCTTTTTTCATAGACTCAACTAAACAAAGGCAAACAAATGTGTTTTGGTGACAGGCAAGTAATAAAGTGCCTAAAGATACAATTTAAAATAGGTTCTCTCTAACGGTCTCTTTTGTAAAGACACAAAACTAGTCCATGCCTTGAGTTCGGTGCATTTGTTAAGTCAAGGAAAAAGAATGGCTCTGAAAATGGTCAGGTATAAGGACTGGACTGGAAGTGAGTGAAAAAGCAGCCAATGTCCAAAGAAAGAACTGTGAAAGACTTGTAGAAAACCTGGAGAACTATTACTCAAGAAAACTTTCCAGAGTCTGGCTGCTTGGTAGACAAATGAGTAGAAATGAGGGGTGGCTCAAGACTTCTGACTTTCGTACTGTACTTCACACTTCTGTCTTCCTTTTTCCTTTTAAATTTGTATGTCTTTCCCTCTCTGTAGAGAAATACTTTGACATGAAGAAGAACCAGTGTAAAGATGCCCTGGACATCTACAAGAAGTTCCTTTACAGGATGACGAAGCTCTCAGAGTTCCTCAAAGTGGCAGAGGTATATTTTTCCACGCAGACACCTTATTTTGAAGGCAATTTTGACCATTTTCCTTAAAGGTTTTTAAAACAAAAAACGAAAAACCCTTTATATATACATAAAACCTACAGATACGATGAACCAGAAGTGCATATAAAGAGGGCCACATTTTTGCTCACACAGCTACTGTACGCTCTTCAAACCAGAATTCCTAACTTGCCCTCCCAGCCCCACATTTGCTGCACACACTTACATATATATGCACCCAAAATAACCCCGAAGATGGAGCATGTGGTTAGGCGCTCCGTTAGCTCGCTCTCCCTCTGCTCCCCACACTCCTCCATCTCATCCTTTCTCCTCCCTCGCTCTTCCCTCCGCCCCTGACAGAGATGGATACTCGTGTGGCTCTCCTTCGCCCAGCGCCTACAGATCATCCCTCTTTCTGTCTTCCCTCTGGTGCCCCCTCTCTTCCATCCCTCCCGGTGTTTCAGCAGACTTGAAACAGTGAGATCAGCTGCTGTAACTTCCACATTAGTGGGTTTTATCTTCTCTCCATTAATGTACATAAAAAATAAATGTTCCCAGTCACTTTCCTTTTGTCTTTTATAATTGGCTTTTGAGTAGCGCTCTGAGCTATTCATATATTTTTTTCGCTTCCATGTTTTACATGACATGATTCAAACATGTAGATTTCAGGGATTTCCAAGCCATCTATGCAGTTTATGACATATCCATAAATTAAATGACATGTTTCTCAGTAGCGAGCTGGTGCAGATGAGTCTGCTCCATGTGGTCATTAACGCTACATCTAAACGATGAGTAGTCAGTGTAGTAAATGTACTAAAAACAACTGAGATCTTGAGGTGTTACCTTTTTAGTTCAATGGCTTGTTGAAGCAGATTTGCACATGAGGGTTGGGCATCATTTTAAGAAAGCAGCTTTCCACAGCAGACATTTTTGCTCAGGCCCTGCTGTTAGAAAGATTACCAGTGGCTCAGAACTGTTCTAATCAAAGGGAGCAACATGAACAGTGAGAGGACTCAGGTGACTGGACATTAGTCTTCATTAATTCTGAGATTTACCCCTCTTGTCGTGTGATTGGTGAAAAATGTCTGCAGTGTAAAAGGCCTCCTGTTAAAATGGGACCGTCCCATTTTTCTAAACTCTTAAGCTTTCGTTTAATAACTGAAAGCACCTGGATTGACTTGAAATGTGCCCTTGATATTCATGTTTGGTTGTTTTGTGATAAATGACAACAGGATAAATAATCAAAAGTATAAGTTGGAGGCCAACTAATTAAAATGTCGTCTTTGGAAGGAACATGTTTAATTCTTACAGTGGCTGAATCAGACATTTTACTGACTTTGGACTGTGCAGCTAGCAGGGTAAAGACTGTTTAACATCCAATCGGACTCTTTTTACTTTAGGATATCTGTGTTCTCTCATGCAAGCCCACTGGTTAAAGTTGAAAAAAGGGGGGGAAAGAAAATATGCTGTCTTTCAGTTCTAATGTTTTACGTATCAGGACATAATTTTAAAAAATCCTCAGCAGGTAAACACAACCTCAGATGAACAGCAACATATGACAAATTGCACAATGTCCTTATTTAATTAAGAAAATGAAGCTAAAACACACAAACAGTTTATAGAAAATTAGTGCACCCCAGGACTGAGCAGCTTGTAGAAGCACCTTGAAGGAACTGTTTTCTGTGGGACTTCATTAGTTTTTCACATCATCTTGGAGAAATTTTGTCCCGCTGTTATTTACCATGTGTAGTCACTTCATTGAGGCTTGTAGGTATTTGTTCATGCACAGTTTGCTTAAGGTACCACCGCAGCATTTCATTCAGGACCCCAAACACAGGAGCAAATCTAAAACAGAATGGCTGAAAAAGAGTCAAACTCCTCGTCCTTATCTGTCAGACAGATGTTTGTCTCTGGAATACTTTGGTATTCAGAGGAGTTCATGTTCAGCCCAATGACAACGTGCCCAGATCCTGTGGCTGCAAAACAAGCCCAGATTCATCACCCCACCTCCGCCGTGCCTGACAGTTGGTGTGAGGTGTTTGTGCTGATATGCTGAGTTTGGCTGTCTCCAAATGTCGAGCTGTGAATTACAACCACACATCTGATTTTTATCTTGTCTGTCTAAAGGACATTCTTCAGCAAATCTTGTGGTCTGTTTAGATGCAGTTATGGAAACCTAAATCATGCTGCCGTGTTCTTTTTAGAAGGAAGACACGTTCTCCTGAGAGTCCTTCCAAACAAGCCATACTTATCCAGTCTTTTTCTAACTGTGCTGTCATGAACTTTAACATTTAACATGCTAACTGAGGCCTGTAGATCTGAGATGTAACTCTTGGGTTTTTGCCGTTTCTTTCACCTAGGGGTGGGTTTGCTGGGAAAGTTGTTAATTATCTTTCTCAGTGTAGAATGATGGACTTTGCTCAGGATTTGACTTTTAATCATTGTCAGCAGTTGTTTCTCTAAGATCATTCCTGATGTCTTTTGTCCTCAGTCCACTTACTTACAATGCAGAAGCAGCATAAGTAGGTTTTTTTTGTTTTTAAATTAACTACACAATATTGTTGCTGTTCATCTGAGGGTGTATTTTAATCTTTTAAACCCTGCTTCAGACCAGATCATTTATTTATTTAAATGCTATCCTGGTCTAATAATTTAAAGAGGCTGTACATTTTTCTTCATTGACTCAAACGATCTTCAAGTAACAGGATTAAACGTTACTCATATTTCCTGTTGGTAAAGCTTGTTTATGTCGTGTCCTAGTGTTTTGGAGATGGTTTTGGTGCAGGTTATGGCGTCCTTTATGAGTGTTTTCAGAGTTATCACGCCATCCTTCATGCCTGCTCTCCCTCATCGGTCAGACATGTTTATCACTGTGCAGTCATTGTTGTCATTCACTGTTGAGATGTCAAACTTTTTCATGTTTATTTCTGTTTTTGTTGACACTGCCGCTGCATGAAGTAATGATTCCCCTGTTTTGTTTTGTTTTTCTTTTCTCATCCTTTTATTTTCACCAAATGGACCCCGCCCTCCTCTTTATGCTTCCTTCTCCATTTTATCCCACCCCCGACCCCCTCCTTTTTTCTTTTTTTTCCTTTTGTAAATTTTGTTTTTGACGACAGCAAGTTGGAATAGATCAGGGTGACATCCCAGATCTCTCACAGGTCAGTGTACATCTCACCGTCCACCTCTCTAATTCCAACCTTCTCACCTTTTTCCCCCCAAAGAGTCTCTCCTGCAGCACTACTTCTTATCTCACTGCTCTCTCTGTGCTTTCATCCACTGACTCACACTTTATTTCACCCCTGCCTATGCCTGTTTCTCCCTCCTGACCAGTTGTTTACTTCCTTTTCACTCTCCACCCTACTCCTTTTTTGTTTCTTTAAAAGAAAGCTAACCTGAATTTACTGTTTGAATCCAGGCAACTCCCTTCTGGTATAATTGATTTTGCTTTCCTGCTTTCCCTTTCACTTCTAAATACTCGTTACAGATAAAAAAAAAAAAAAAAAAAAAAAAAAAACCCAGACTGAGCTGTGTTAAAGTTGGCCTGCTTAAGCGCTCCGGGCCATCGGCATGCCTGACGCCGATTTAAAAACCCCAAACAATGAGCTTTGGACCTTGAATCAATTAAATTAAAGTTAATTGCAAAAATGAAGGGCTTAAAAAAACAGGACAGCAACAGCACTTTCTAATTGTCAAGAATAAATTTTCCTTTTTGTTTGTGAGTTCAGTGGAATCGCTTGAAGCGTTGTTTTTATCCTCCCCGTGGTTTATGATCGAACATCAAGGACATTGTTTTCTTTGTTACACTGCTACCCATAAACACACATTATAATTCACTTCAATACCGTTAATGACCTGTTTCTGTTTGTTTGTTTGTGTTTGTTTGCCTTCTTTGTAGTTCTAAATGTGTTAAAAATAGAAGGCCCGTCCTTGGATTCAGTGGAGTGAAATTGATCACCAAGAGGGCTGCAGCTAATGATTGCTTTACCAATCCATCTGTTGGTTGTCTTAATTAATCTGTGTAAAATACTGCAGTAAGTGGCATCGTTAATTGCTTCATTTAGTTGGTCAAACAGCAAAAACTAAACAAAAAAAATCGAGAATATTGGGTTTGTTGCAATAATATTTAACAGGAAAAAGGCCCAAATCCCCACATTAGAGAAGCGGAAACTGTTAGGCTGTGTACTATAGAACATTGTTTTTGAGAAATAATGAAGCTATTAATTGTTTTTCAAAATGATAGCAAAAGTATGATTATCTGGTTGTTTCAGATTCTAAATGGTGATGATTTGCTGCTGGTCTGTGTGATAGAGCATTATTAAAGTGTATGTTTTTTCTACAGAAGGCATTTACAGCAAAACTAGCAGACCTGCTGTACAGTCAGTCAGTTAATTTTAGTTACTAGTTGGATGAGATCTGCTGTAAAGGGGAAAAAAACCCTCAACAATCAGACATTTCTCTGTTGGCAACAGTGGCGAAGAAGAACTTACTTTGAACAGGAAGACACCTCCAGCAGGGGCAGCCATCTGCTGCGACTGTAGAGAATATAAATGATGGTGTTGTTGAGGATATGTTGAACCATCAACAAGCGCCTCTGCTTGCCTCTGTTAGCTGCCGTTAGCTTCTCTTGGTGTTTATTAGCAGCTCTTAGTGTCTGTTAGCTGCCGTTAGCTTCTCTTGGTGTTTATTAGCAGCTCTTAGTGTCTGTTAGCTGCTGTTAGCCAGGGTTGGTGAAGGTGTTTTTTGAAGTGGATGTAACATTGTTGGACTCTTAGTGAATAAACTCTCATTTGATGTGAGAATGTAATCAAACTGTTTATCAAAGGGAATGTTTTTTGTTTGTTTTGTGTTTTTTGACACTTAACCCTAACATTAGCTAGCATAAAGTTAGTTTAAAACCAACTATTGTTGTTTAGCCAGCTTGTTGTCAGCGATGTGGAGACAGGAGGGTCCCATGGCTGATCTCAAGCTGCTTACGTAAAATGCCAATAATGTGCAGTGACTTGTCTTTCCCGGCCACTGTATTCAAATATGGTTGGTGAACAAGCTGGCTTCTGCAAACCAGCTTTTTAATAGATGAATTATAGAATTATGAATTATAGATATATTTATTAGAAGGCATCAGTTTGCTGGAAAAGTAATTACATACTGTTCTATGCATATTTATGATTACAGTATCCTCTTTTCTGCTGACTGTATCTTTAAAGTAGCAAGTGTAGGCTAAATGTGGATGCATGTAATCAGAGATGCTGTCTTAGTGTTGGGTTGTGGGATTTCTTTTTGGTATTTTATATAACAATGAGTCAAAATTAACTTGGCATAGAGCAGTTGCTTCTGACAGATCTATTTCACCCACCCGCGACTTCTTTCATAGCACACAGCCACAATATGTGACTGATCCCAGTGTCATCTAGTTCCTTTGTCGCTGTCACAGTCTCTGCTATGCCTCAGCCAGCTCAGTTTGGTGCTGTTCAAATATCAGCACCATATCTCAGAGGCGAGTTATCAATTGGTGTGTCCTTGGCTGACAGATTCATCCATAACAAAATAATCATAAGCTGCAGCCCTGATTGGATTGACAGTTTATTAAATTGAGCATACTTTGGCTCATAGTTGAAATAAACTTGGGTGAATTTTTTTTCCTATTTTTGCCTAAAGGGAGGGGGAGTCTCCCACACACTGACACACAACAGTAAAACTTTACAGCTTGCTGGATCGCGACCTTGGTTATGCATTACTAAAAAATCATTAGAGTGTGAAGCTGGAAGTCAACAGCATGCGAGCTGACAGTGTGGGTGTTGAACTCATAGTAAAACTGCACAGTTTACTGTAGTCATTAAACAGACGTTTTTCTTCTTCCCCCTCCTCTCGCAGAAAACAAAAGGATCATACATTGTAGGTGGTGGGTTGCATACTCTACGCCCCCCCCAATCCTGCTTAACCTCCTCCTCCTGCATGAACGTCTTCATAGCATGTGTGTGTGCAACCATACACACTTGCACCTCAAGCCCTCAAAGGCATGCTCTTCCCCTGTTTTTCGAGCGCAGAATGATCTGGTGTCAACTCAGTGCAATATGTGTGTGTCGGCCTCAGGTGGCAGTCGCTATCAAACGCGCACACACACACACAGCCTTGGCACGACAAGCAAAAGGCCATGAAACCTCATGAATAGAAAATGAAGCTTCACCCCTCCGTCTTCATCTGCATGAAAAGAATCTCTGCAACGGCTTTCGGCTCGGCTCATTTAAATTCCGTCCTCCTCCTTTTTAGATGTTGTTTATTTCATACTTGTCATGCACGACATCATTTCTTCAACACGCATGGTGCAGGTGCTTTAATAGTGAATGACCCGAGCATTACTGCGTAATCACTGTCAAAAAATAAAGGAAACACCAGAGAGAAGAAAGCAGGGATTCTTTTTTTTTTTATTTAATACTAGCACTTTTCTCTCAGTGCTTTCTAAAGTCAGAGGTATTACTGCTAAGCATCTTATGTTAAGAGCAAGGCATGCTCGTGATATTTCCCCCCCCCTTTGAGAGTGTGTGTGTCAGAGCTAATATTGACTAGGCACACACACACACACAGTCTTCTTTTCACCTATTCAGACTCTGCGGCAGTTAAAGATCTTTCTTTGTGCAAGTCGCTGTTTCTTTAACAACTAGGCAACAGTTTGGCAAGAACCCACTGTCTGGCCCAGCCTCCAAATGCCTCTTGTGTGTGTGTGTGTGTGTGTGTGTGTGTGTGTGTGTGTGTGTGTGTCTACTGACAGCAAACTTTGCATTCTTGCGGACAGAGAGGCAGACATGACGTTGTGATATTTTCACAGTGAAAGAATTTCCCCTCCTCTCTCCAAAGCCAAAAGAGAGATGAACTATTCTTTTAATTGCTGCATGCTAAGTATGGACGACTGAAACTCCCACTTATAGAAATGATGAGTTTGGGTCTCTAATTTATTGGACTAGTGACACATTTTGTTTGCAGTCTTGCTTCTGTACACCACCACAGTAGATTTTAAATCACTGAGTCTGTGATTGACTGTGAAGGTTTTCAGAGGTCTAACA
This sequence comes from Pundamilia nyererei, assembly GCF_000239375.1. Taxonomy (NCBI): domain Eukaryota; kingdom Metazoa; phylum Chordata; class Actinopteri; order Cichliformes; family Cichlidae; genus Pundamilia; species Pundamilia nyererei. The sequence continues at coordinate 353,555 of NW_005187610.1, forward strand.
AACATTTTGCATTAACTGTTTAAAAATTGCAGCCATTTTTATACATATTACCGTATTTTAGAGGTTTAAAACTGACTGACAGGCACTTTCAGTTACAGTTCCTTGTTATTCTCTAAAAATAAAGCAGACTTAATATCCAAAGTTGATTCAAAGTGTTGAATTTTTATTTTTTAGGCTTTTAACTAATTTTAAATGTAAGACCCAAAGAGATGACAGTGTGAGTGAGGGAGGCTGTCATTAGGCTCGAATACTAAAATAAACCTACCAGAGAGGAACGGCAAGAATTTTCAGTGTGGCAAAATCAACAATTTGGTTCATTTTTTTTAAAAAAGGGGACAGCACCGACCAGCTCAGGAACACCAAAAAGTCCCACCAAAACCCCACAGGATGTGACTAAAGATGTCAGAATTATTTCCATGGTTAAGAAAAATAAATTCACAACATCTAACCAACTCAAGAGCAATCTCAAGGAGGTATGAGTATTATTGTCAGTGTAAAATCAAGAGACACCTTCATGAAATACAGACTGTTTACAACAAAGTGCAATCCACTGGTTACACTGAAGTACAAGAAGACCAGATTAGACTTGGCCTGCACAGTTCTGCAAAAACGGCAAAAGCCAAAACTGCCAAAGCAACCCAAGAAAAAATTGGACAAAATCAGTCACCTGATGTCAAACCAACTCAGAGGCTTTTTAGTTACAAGATACAGAACTGAAGATGGAGATCTACAGACAAGCAGCAGCTAAAGAGAGCTGTAGTAAGGGCCTGTTGGAGCATCTCAGTGAAGGAAACACAACATCTGTTGATGTCCATGAGTTTGACCTCTATTTCCTAAACAGTTTATGCAAAACTGTTCGTTGAATTAAAGCTGAAAGTCTCCCACGTGGTGTACAGACGCAAAACTCTGAAAATGTTGCCTTTTCCCAACAAGTTATGGGCATCACTGTAAATGAGCCATTAATTGCATCAAGAAAATACTGTAGGCATTAATTTCATTAATGAAATGTGACAGATTGATTTATTTGCCAATTTTATTTTTATATTTGAAAAGGTTCTGGTTGTATTTTCCATCCCAGTTTACTTTGATGTGATATATATTCATTTATTTCAATAGAGATACTTTCTTTTTCCAGAAATCTATCGTCTTTATCTCGTTTAGCTGTTGGTCTCAATTTTTTTTTAGCAGACAAAGAAACACACTTTGAATTACAGTCTACTTATTTGTGTAAATCAGAAATACCTAAAGAAGCATCAGAGCAATAACAAATACATCATTTATTAAGGGAAATACTTTAAAATAGGAAATGAAGTAAAGCTAAATAATGCAAAGCTATGTTGAATCAGTTGATGTCATTTAATTGATTTTGTTTAATTTTTATGTCCCGTTTAATATAATGTAATTATTTCTAATTTTGGCACTCGTGGTCCTCCGTAGGTCTTAAAAACCATTGATTATGCAGCGATAGTGCGGCTGCCTGGCTTGCTGTCGCCTTGCTGTTTTGCTGTGGTCTTTTTTGGCATTAATGAGGCACCTAACGAGTGCAGAAGACATCCTGTTGTGCAGTGTCAAACAATTGGAGTTGAACTCCAAGCTGCAGCCGAACTGTTTTATCTGTAGTAGCATAGCAACAGTCCCCAAGTAACCCACTCGCTAACTGGTACACAACAGCTCAAATTTAGCGCTGCTGCCTGGTGTCGTTGTACAACAAAAGGCTCTTTAAACACTCCTAGCCTCGCTTGTTTTTAGGAAAAACAAGCGAGGCCATGGTCTCAGTCTGCAAGTGCAATAAATGCAGAGAGAATTAGTAAAGCTACAGCAGAGGCACACTGACAAGTCAGAGGTAAAGAGTACAGCCTGGCATTGTTTGACAGGACGTCGCGGTGTGAGGGCACTGCAAGATGAATAAGACAAAGAGGCAAACGTAGCAAAGGGAAGGCCCGGCATTGAAATGATCGCTCTGTACTCGGGAAGTCAAGAGAATAAGGCGCAGCCTCTCCTCTTCAACTTCTTCCTCACTCTTTTTCAACCTCCTCCTTTGTTGTGTCTCTCCTTTGAGTCTCCTGCTAACAGTGTGAGTGTTTTCTGCATGTTGCCTT
>NW_005187610.1:361346-389015 GCF_000239375.1 Pundamilia nyererei
TGTCGTAGTGTTCAGTGTTGAATGCTCATTTTTATTGAACTGTATTAGAGCAGCTTTGCATGATTCCCACAGTTTAAAATGATGCTCATCGTTCTCACTCTGAGTTTTGATGAAACTTTGGTTGCTCTGTTGTCATTGAACAGCAGATGGTTGGAGCTCATCCTTTCTCTTTGACCTCATGCAGGCCAAGAGCAGACGAGCTGTGTGACACAGAGCGTGAAACCTATTACGTCTACACATGCTCAAAAAAACCATACCTGATTTTAGCTCCTCCCCCCTTGAAAGTCATGACTATGTTAAACTTGTGCAATAAGCCACCCTGAAGCTGATGTATTTACAAGCTGAATAATTACAAGGAAGAAGTCACAGAAAAAGATGGCACAGGCCACATGAAGTTACTGAATGTTTTTCTTGGATGCTTCTGGACATTAGACAAGAACTTTGTTGAAAGTTCGATACAGTGGGACAAAATTCAAGAGTAAAACCCAGTGAATCTCATAAATGGACAGGCGTGCTTCCGGCAGCATTCCTGACCCTTGGGCTCAGACACCACACGCTCCTCCACTGTCGTTGCCAGTGATGGTCCTCGACATTAAAATCGGGTCATTTAGACACAGAAGTCGGGAGTGATGCAAACGTAAATCAGGTGTGGATGTTGCTTTTTATTGCTGGAGTCGGAGTGCTTGTTATAAGTCTGTGCTTGAAGCTCTTTAAACCCATCCTATAATCCAGCCTGTCTATATGGAAATAAAGAATAATAGCCTCACAAAAACCACCTCCACCTCCACCTCCATGACGAGCGTAGCTGCAGTCCTGTCTCTGGAAAAACTCTACTGCAAATCTCCTGCAACATTTAAGCACTTACAAGTGGGGAGGAGAAATAAAATCCATACTGCTCCACTTTGCTTTACCGGTAGAAGACCGGCTGTGTTGTTGTTGCGTTGCTGCTGAAAGATTGTCGAGTAACTTTGGCGAGTTCTGAACTCCCAGTCGAGGATAAAGGCCAGCAGTCTCAGTGGCGAAGTGAGCAATAGAAAAGTCAAGTGTAAAATGTGTTGACGTTTCTTGCTCCAGCCCTGGGAGTCCTGCCTTACAGCAAACTGTAATTGAGTAGGAGCAGTGAAGCTACAACACAGCGACTCAGTGTGTGTGTGTGTGCATGTTAAGCGTGCTTACATCCCAGCAGAAAAGATACAGTACGTGTCTCCCAGTGTTACTGGGATCTCTGAGCTTTGTGTGTATCCTGGCAGATTACACTCGTCTGTGTGTTGCCAGCCAGCCAGCGCGCCTAGGTGTGCGCTCGCGCGCACGTGCTTGATTGGATTTTAGCACGCTGTTTACTCCGTGCCTTTGGTTGCCCCCCATTTCTGCCAGGGTCCACCGATTACCTTTTGGGTTTAGTAAGAAAGGAGAGGGGAGATAAAGTGAGAGCGAGAGCAGAACAGAGTAAAGAAGAGGAGCTGAAAAGAGAGAGAACGAGCTCTGGGGTTAGCGGGGGTCGTCCAAATACTCTAGTCCAGCTGTCTGCGCTCTCTGGTGTCCATATGGACACATGCACTCACGCTCAGCTACTGTCCAGCTGGGGCCTCAGCCAAAACAATAACAGCAGTTCCCATTTGTTCCTCGCTGCACTGTCAGAATAACGATGAAGAGGACTCGGCCTGGCTGAGGCCAGCGCGGCAGCAGCGGGAGCTTCTGCCTATTAATCCGCTCAAAGTCCAAAATCCCTGAAAGGTGGACGAGGTTGTAAAGTGCAGTAGAACATTTGCATACATTGAAAGTTCAGACTGAAGTGAAAATGCCTGGACAAGCACCTGAAAGCTTAAACATTCAAGACGTTTTATTGTCATTATGCAAGCAAAACCATGACAGTAAGGCAGTGATCCCTCACAGTGTGTAAAAAGTGTTGGTTCAAGTCAGTTTCTGGCCACTTTCATTCTCTTTTTTTTTTTTTTTGACTTATTATTATTTTTATTGTCCATTTTATTTCTAGTTTTGCACTTTAGTTTTGCTTCTTGTTTTAAGACGTGATTTCTTTTTTGCCACTTATTCTCTAACGTGTGCCTTTCTCTTATTTTTGTATGTATTTCTCCTGCTGTCTACTATTTATATTTCTTCCTGCACAGTTGGTGTTGAGCACCCACAGTTTCATTGTACATGTACAATAAAGGGCTATTCTATTCATTCTATTTATTGCTTTCTTTTAACTGGGAGCACTTTGGTCAGAGCTGTTGTTTCCTTTCTTTTTCCTGTTTCTTTTTTCTTTAAACACGCACTATCAATAAAGTATATGGACATATGTGCATCGATCCCTGTGGAGAAATGAGTTCATTGCCACAGCGAATCAGGGGAAGGACACGAGTGTGAGACGAGAAATAGGCAATAACAACAGCGAGAATGACAAAAGCGAGCGATGTGGTCGCTGAAAACGGCACTCGAAGCTTCAGCGTCTTCTGTGACTCGCATGGAGAAACCGATATTAGTTATTTTTATTATCATGCGTTTTAAATTTTAACACAGATGACTGAGAACAGAGTTGCTTGACAGTTGGACGTCTTCCGTCGAGCTGATCCTGATGCAAAATCTTTATATTAATGCAAGAGTTAAGAGTCTCTAGAGCTGCAGGAACACCTTCAGAGTGCTTTGATGATGATTTGATGAATAAATTATTTAAAACTGCATTATCCAGATGTGTTTCATAACCTGACGGCAGGCTTTTTTACTCCTGTTTCAGCTAAATGTAAAGGCGTGCGCAGCTCAGGCTTCACATGCGTTTGAATTCATCTTCCCGAATCAGCGGAAAAGGCACAAAATTCTAAACCTGTTATTGTTTTCTCCAGTTTGGTTGGACTCTGCTGATGTCGGTGTTTCTGTCACCAGAGAGATCCGCATTCAGCGTTTCAGCAGCACCTGAGTCTCGGGGTCAAGCGCTGCTGGACTTTTTAGCATCGCAACAAAAAAGAATTTGCTGGAAACAATTAGTTTTAAAGTACTTTACACTAATAGCCTGTCATTGTATTGTTGTGTGCGCTGAATCAAAAACAACACGGCAGCCTTGGCAGGCGAAACTGCACAATAATCTGAGGCTGGGAATTCATTTGGCCTGGCTTTTAAAGCCAAGAAGTGACTCTGTAGATCCCCAAAGCGTACTTTCTCCTGTGTATTTTCTCTTGCTCATCCTTGCGTCACGTCATTCATTTGTGAGATTAGATGCCTGAATCAAAAACAGCAACACAAAGCTATATAACTGCGGAGGTTTAGGGTGGTACTTTCCTCTGTGGAAATGTGTATTTTTCTTCAAGTGCACACAGTGTGTCACTTCCCCCGGATCGGAGCTTGTTGGAAAAGAGCCTCTTGTTTATTTCTGTGGGAAATAGCTGTTTAAGTGTTGCCTTCCTGGTCACATTGTGCTGTTTTTCACACTCCCGGCTGTGTGTTCTCCTTCCAGGACCAGCGCCTGAAGGAGATCAGCATGCAGACTCCACCCTCTGCCTCCCCCAGCAGCCAGTCGATAGGCAGCGCCAACAACAACAACCACGTCACGCAGACCCCAGAGTTTTTCAGCTCCACGCTGTCCACCAACAGGTGAGCACGCTGCACAGCCAAACACCTCCCGCACACAGTCATACTCATCACACTGAAAAGGATCCATTAGCTTAAATATGCAGCGCTTTGTAAAGATGTTCAGTAACGAGCACAGGTGTGCACGTTACTGAACAGGTCGGTGAGGAATTTGCATTTTACCACCGTCCTGTGTGCAGCAGAGATCTGACTTCATGCTGCAAGCAGCAGGTTTTCAGACAAGAGCAGCACATAGAGTTCTTAAATGAAACCCACTTAGTAATATGGTAACTGATACAGCACCACTGACCAGCTACAGTGTAGCTCTAACACCAATGCACTGTGTTAGACGTAGACAGGAGTTACTTTGTAACTCATCTAAAACCTTACGCTACAGCCTGACGTTCACCCGGAGAAATGTAACTCCACGTTACATCAGCACAGTCTGCAACACTTGTGATTGGTCCGTTCAGTTACATTGTTTCCTCCTGTGTTAGTAGGCAGCTACTTTTCAGTACGGCTGGGTATCGTCACTGATTTCTAGAATCGATTCGATTCAATTCGATTTGAATCTGGGAAATTTTGTCTCAGACAGTCAGAAATATTATAATTCAGATCACAACATTTACATATTTTTGTATCTATAAAAAGGAAGCTGACACTCACAAGACTTTATCAAAGGTGTGAGCATCACAGCAGATGCCTTTGTGTCAAAGTAGCTGAAGATAAAACACAGAAAAACATGAAGGTGATTTTCTTGGCCTGGGATTTTATAAAAATATTCTGCAGTACATCAAAAACAAAAGAAAACCATTAATCAACATATGAACATTACCTCTGAAGTTACAGCAGTTTTATTAGAGACACGGCTAAGCATTTTGCATTTTGCATCATTTTAAAAAGTTTAAATTTGTTCAGTATTGAACAGCAGAAATTAGGTTTTCTTTTCGGAAGTAAGTAAAAGGGAAAAAAACAGCGGCCGACAGCCTGTAAACAACGGTAGACTTGTGCGTAACAAGCAAGCGAATAATGCAGAAAACAGATTTTCAGACGGGAAACTGTTCTTGAAGTACAGAGAGAGAGAGAGCTGTGCATGAAGTGTGATTTTTATCGTGGTGGAAGCAAAACGGCACAAGTCAGAGTGAATTCATGACGATGTTTATGTGAAGCGTAGATTGGATCTTCTTTTACTGCTGGTTCAGTCAGTATTGTTTGAGGAGAGATCAAACTAACAGCTCTAGAATCAGCGCCAAAACGGCGTAAACACAAAGCTTGGACCCGCCGAAACATCAGAATCAGCGAGCTGTCGGCTTTCAGCCCTGACCGTGTCCGTGCCGTCGGGTGAGAAAGGCGACATCTCACTGATTCTGATCCGTCGGCGGGTCCAAGCTTTGTGTTTGCGTCTTTGTGCAGAATCCGTGTACCTGCTCTCAGTTACTGTTTTAGCTGTTTGGTGGTTGTCGAAACTGAGATTCTGGCATTTCGGGCAAAATAAATTTATATTAAAAAATCGATTCAGAATTTAATTAATGAATCGATATCACGTTATCCAAGCCAGAATCGATTTTAATCGATAAATCAATTATCAAAACCCACCCCTACTTTTCAGACTGTTATCTGGATGTGATGCACAAGCAACAAATGAGTTAGTGATTCGTCCATGAAACATATTGGCTTTGATTTGAGGGTGATCATGTGACTGACGTGATTTTTATCCTGGCATCCTAGGTGAAAATCAGTGGGAGCACTGTTGAGTTCCCGCCTCTTACATACGGTCTTGTCATTGAAACCCAGTTTGCACTGGCGTGACACATTACTAAATCTGTTCTTTAGTTTGTATGAGTGCAGAGCCAGTATAGGAAGTCAGCAGTCTGCAGACAGACGATAACCACTGTTAAAGAGGAGCTGATAGAAAACTTAAAAAGATGCATTTGAATGATGGTGATGCTGTGAAGATCTAATGTTGTGATCTAACCTTACATTACGCTGTCACTCGTGAACTTTGTGCAGTATGAGGACAATCGGTCAGGACATCGTCCTTGTTACGTTCTTACTACAGGAGATAGTCCACTGCAGACAAGTTCTCACTACTGGAAACACTTAAGGAAGCTGCCAGGAGGCAGGACACATGACAGACTTAATTAGCTAAACTGTTCTCACATGCCTGAAATTCAACACCACGCAGACTTTGCTCTGGAGACATGATGACATTTACATTCTTACTCACAGCTCCGGTGGGTGAAATATTAGGGCTGCAGTGGGTTTTAGGTGCTGGTGCGCAGCCATTTGAACTCAACAGCAGGTGCTTTATATTATAATACAGATTTTCAGCTGAAGTTTCAAGATGTTAATGAACTTTTTAAAGACGGTAACAAACCTCCTCTTGTTGTGCAACAGAGATTAAGAATATATATTTGTTTTCTGTCAGCGTGCATTTTTTTAAAGAATTCTTATCTAACACAACACATCCTTCTCGTATCTCATCTCCGGCTGTAGCGGAGGTAAAGTAAGACTATTTATTCTTGATAATCAGAACAGAATTTAGGCCCAGTGTGCACGCTCTGAATTTACTGCTCCTAACTGCTTTATTGCTCTCTGGAAGTTTTTACAGCCCTTCAGAGCGGGAGGATTAATCTTTATCTGTGACAAACGAACATTTTTAGTGGTGGCTTTAGCTATTTATGCTCAATTGATTAAATATTAATGCTGCGTCTCCATCTGTCTTTCCGTATCTCTGTTCTCTCGCTGACTTACTCGATTCCTGTTCCCCTTTTTTCTCCCCCTCCTCCCTCTCGACTCATCCTCATTTCTTTCACCCTCTTTTTCTTCATTTTTTTTTCTGCTCGCCTCTTCTGTGGCTTTCCTCTCTGCTTTTCTCTCCTCAGTGTGCCCAATCTGAACAGTGACCTGTTTGATCTTCAGCCGGCCTTCATCCCTGCTGTGCAGAGCACTCCTTCCATCTCCAACGCCAATAGTGCCTGGGGAGGTACGTTACCTGCATACATACACGTTTTCATTTATTTTTATATATATATAAAAAAATAAATGCACCAGCAGGGACGCAGACATGCGTATAATCAGACTTACACAAGTTAATTTATTTCTGTAATATCCCCTCTGGCTGCCACTCGAGCACCTGTGTCCATCCATCTATCTGACCATTCGTCATGGAAACCATCCATCCACCACCATCATCGTCTCCACCGTCATCGTGTTTTCTTCAGGGGCTAATGTTGCGTGACCCAGTCGGCGTCTTGTGTTGCGTTCCAATCTCTGCTGCTCAGTACAGAAGTGAGACTCACACAGCGTCTCCTTGTTGTTTGTTTGTTTGAGGCTGAAAAGCTGAGAACAGACTGCACCCCAACAAATTTGTGTGGAGGGGAAAAAAAACAAGAAGGTCGACATTTCAGCGGGTGCAATCGGCCGCTTCAGATCAAAATGTAGCGCAAAGACGCGTCTGTAAGCTGGGCTAGTGCGGCGTATTTAAGGCTTTATGATAAAGGATTATGCAGAGTTTGGCCACGTTACAGTCAGAGCGACTTCCTCACTTCAGATATGAGCCTTTCACATTATCAGGGACTCTGACCCAGAAGCTCAGATAAATGTCCCCCGTACTTTTCTCAGAAATACCACAAAGCTTACTTGCTTCAGGAAATGTCAGAGGATGTAAGATTACGAGATACTGATCGGGTTTTCAGTCGGGCAATAGACGGAGGATGTATTTTAAAAGAGTACTTTAATATTTGAGGGAAATATGCTTCCCGTTGTGCTGGGGAAAACTTTACAGAGAATGTGTGGCTAGCTGAGACCACGAGTTGTAACGTTCCCATTAAAGGGATGCACTGACTTGTCCCACTTTTTCAGCTGGAATGATCCTTTTTAGGGATTTTTCTCACTCACACTTTTACCACCGTACCAAAAAAGAAATGGTATTCACTTCATTTATTACCATTTTGGTTCATTCAAGCTCAGTTTGAGTCTTTCATGATTGCACTAGTGTTTTTTTCTCTGCTCTGTTTTACTGTGAGTACACCACCTCACACAAGTGAAGATGATAGCAATCAGGTAGAAGACGGCTCCTTCTCCCTGCTGTAGATGCACTAAAAGCTTCCCAGTAAGTGTAAAACCAAACATAATGAGAAAGAGAAAGTGCTTTTGTTGGAGCTTTTCAGTGGGTGTCAACATATTTTTTGGTAAAGCGAAAAGCCAAACAAACAACAACAAAAACGGACTTAAAAGCTGGTGCACTGCTGCAGAAACATGGTATCAAAGGACAGCACAACGTGTAATATAGCTAGAATAGATTGGCCCCAATGCTGAGCTTTCTGAGCCAGCACCAAATGACTTTACAGTATAGATGTCAGCTCGGAGCATCTCTGGGAAATTAATGAGCTTATATCCAAAATGGCAGAGTCTTCCTTTACATACACGCAAAGTTTTAGTCTGGGAAACTTGTGCCGTGACAGAATTGCCAATTACAGGTGCACAAATAGCAGCATGCTAGTTGTTAAGACGTCACTTTTTCTGAATGTTGTAAGAGCAACATTTTACATGCAGATAATTGCATATCTGTGCTTTATGGTGACGTTTTTGGGGCGTATACTCTTTTTGTGGATCCCACAAAGACGCCCGTTCCCCCGAGGCTTCGAGCTCCTAATCCCACTCGGGGATGCGGAAAGACAAAAAGGTGCGTCAGTGGATTTCCTCGTGCACTGGCTTAACTCTCCCGTGAAAGGCTGACGTCCCCGACAGCCTGCGCAGAATCCCGAGTCATCGAGCAACAACAATAGCAGTACACTGGGGACTGTAGCGTCCGTGCTCCTAATCTAATGGGATTAGTTAAGCAGGAGGTGCTGGAATCCTTACTTAAAGCAAAGCTGTGACTTTGGGCCTGTCTGATGGATGGATGTATGTACAGCTGTTTCCTTTGTAAAAGTGTCCCCGATAAAGCGTCTCCAGCTGCTATCTCGCGCAGCCTAAATAGCACAAACGGTGCTTTAATCAGTCATATTTAATTGCATTCCTCAGGACTGGACAGCCAACCTCTGCAGCAGAGCGGCCCCGCCATGACCGTAGATTTCGATGCTGTGTTTGGGAATAAGGCCACACCCAGTAACAACGGCCCGCAGCCTGCAGCCGGTAAAGCCTCCTCTGCCTGACTGTCCGGGCAGAGCCAGACTGAACTAAACCTTTTCCATCTTTTTATTATATAACTTTTGGCTTTGCTGGGAACAAAAGCTTAACACTTTACTAACCTTCTGACTTGTTTCTTGCGACTGAGTGGGTGTGTGCAGCTTGCTCGCTCTGTCACATAGACCTTTTGTAACACTTCAAACCCGAAGATGACTTCAGAAACAAATGCTTCCAGTATTTTTTATTGTATAAAGGTGCATTGTTATAACTGGTACATATTATATCCAGGATCTGAGCGTGACCTAGACAGTGTGTAGGTAGCAGAACAGTAAAAGTCACAGCCATAGCTAGTTGATGATCTTTCAAAATAAAATGCATATACATCTAGCACCTTTTAAGACTGTTAATGTGTGTCTATGAGGCTGATTTTAAAAGCAGTGGTTGCAGACCACGGCACAAACGTATGCAATGAACTTGCAGACTCTGAAATGGTTGCTCGAAAGCAGGGACCAAGTCTGTGACCACTCACAGTCAGCTGCTGTCCTCAAAGAGACTTTGTTGGATCAAGATGTAGACAAAGCTGCATTGAGATGGAATTAGTCTGCAGTTAAACTCAGTTTGTTAAGTTAGTATTTACATGGAATCTGTTTGTGATAAAATGGCAAAGATCGCTGATTTACTTTGATACACGGACGTTCACATTACCTGCTTGCACTCAGAGTCCAGGCAGAACCTCATACATCTAAAACTCCTCCACAGATAGTTGCTGCAGGGCAGCAATGTAGCTGCAACCTGACATGGGTACATGGGTAACATTGCTTCTAAATCAGAATATAACCAGAATACAACCGGTTAAGCAAAGTCATTTATTTCAGAGAGATAGGTTACACTCATCAGACCGACTCATATTGATTGCAGTGTTCTGACAGTCTGTTCATAAATTAGACGGTAATTATTTGCAGACCTTTCCAAATCCACGTGAGAGTGACTGGAGCTGGTGTGAGTTTGGAGACAAGTTGCCGTCCACCAGTTTATCGTCGTCTGACCCCAGAGAGGGTGGTACACACTAAATTAGTTGGTCACCACAATCGGGCAACCCTATAGATATTTTTCTAGTCAGAGGTTGTCATCCTGTTTTTCCTCCAGTGTGATTGAGGCATTACTCGGTTTCTTTAATGTGCAATCTTTTAAATTTGAGCATTTAAACAGATCTTACAAAGCTGGAAGAAAACTGCTAAATACCCTAGTTAACTTCTGTTATCATTGTTAGTAGTGAGAAGATTCTGACAGAGTGAACAGAGCTGAATCTATGAATACACTGTAAAGAATATTGTTGAATAGAGGAGTCATGATGTGTAGGAGGCCATCCTTCAGCCTCCTCGCCTGCTGCTGCTGTTGTGTCCTCCCTGTTATGGTAACAGCTTTGGACTGACTCTGACTGGCTCTTAAGTGTTGCAGGTCTGAGCCTTTTGGCTCTGAGCCCTCTTATTAGCTTACTTTCCTTTAACCTCTCAGCAACTGACACAATCAATTCCAGCGCTTCTCAACCCTTTAGAGTCCCGAGGCACTCCTGCAAAGCATATAATTTTAAGGCACACCGAGTTATCGACCACTCCAGAGAAGGTACAGCAGATAAGAGCGACTACCTGCAGAGGTCATCTAAAGACTATTTTCATCATAAAGGGAGAGGGAAGTTCAGAAAGAAGTGCAGGTTTAACTGCAGCAGCACGGAGGAAGTGTGCTGTGACTTTGTTGGGTTTGTTTTAAATTAATTAAAGGGGGGGGGTTTGGGTGCTTTTTTATTTCACACTTGAGGAAATTGACTGAAAGGTGTTTCATGGTGCCAGCCATTTTCACTGTGCTGGCGTCCATCAATCAGCCTCACCGGGATTTATCGTCCAGCTGTTTCGGAGCAGCATTCGCTCCACGCGCAGTTCACACTCGTTGTCGGGACGACTTGATCATAGCACATTTGTCACACAGATCGCTCGTCGTAATCTCGAGGAAAGAATATCCTGAAGTCACCTGGGTGAAATGTTGTCACGTTATCATTGTTATCCGGAGGATTAGCTGTATTTGCACAGCTGTAGCGCTGCCTCGTCAGACACTCTTAAAGCCGTTTCACTCCAAAGGACCTGAGTTGTGACTTTGCTCGGGAGCTGCTCGCTCTAATCTCGTCTAACCCCGTCAGTCTCCTCTGCTCAGATTTAACAGTTGGAGGCGTGCAGCTTGTTCCTGGCTCTGGACGGAGCGACTCTTTCTATTAATAGGGCCTGTGTCGAGGCTGCCACTACAACTACCAATACACCATCTGGGCCACTGGCAGCATCGCATGTAAAATCCCCCTGTGTGTATGTGTGTGCTCATGCATTATCTGTGTATTTCTATGCGTGCTCACATGTGTTTGTGAGTCTGTGCTCACACGTCTTCTGTCATTTTACTCCATCCCATCTGTCTGCTTCTGCTCGTCTGTTATTTGTTGTTGTGGTTCACACCATCCCCACCTTCCTACTCCTCCCTGTATTTCCTCTCCCTCCCTCTCCCTGTCTTTGCCTCATCGTCTCCCCATCACACTTCACAAGGCAAAAATCACCCAGGCAACTCCTTTCCATCTGCTGTCCTCCTCCTCCTCTTCCTGTCTGTTTTTCCTCCCTTCTTAATTAATTAATAATTAATACTTTGCCTGAATTTTGGCCACTCTTAAGCTGTATTTGACCTCTAGTGATCTTTTCAAGATTTGAGTTTTCTGAAGGACAACAAACAATTTCTGCTGGTTATTCTAATGAAGGTGCTCTGCCTGCTACTGCTGTGTCTGTGTGTCCGTGTTATTTAAAGCAGACTTGTAATGCATGCATGCTTACTGCTGTGCTTCACAGTTGAAAATAATCCTTATAGTATCTTACAATGGCCTTGGTGCAGCCCCTCAGTGCATTCTCTGTATATGGGAAGCTCTCCCTTGGAAGTTGGGAGGCAGTGGGAGAGAGCTGTGTGCTGTCAGGGATGTTAGCCTCTGACTGATATCATAAAGAAAAAAAAAAACAGTTTGAACTGACCTCGTTATTCTAAACTCTGTTTAACATTAGCAGCCACATATATGTGAGAAGAAATAAAGGTATAGTTCTGCCTTAATTCTGCTGCGTTCCTCTGTTTATGATCTTATCTGGTTTTGTCAGTGCAGCTTTCTGTTATTAACAAGCTCATAAAGACTTGCACAGGTCGTCAGTGAAGAAGTCACACTCTTAGAAAGGCCTGACGTTTGTTAGTCGCTTTGTGTAAACTCGTGATGATAATCTTCCTTCTCAGGCGGGACAAGTCTGAATTGAGTTTTGTCACATTAGCGTGGAAGCTGCGGCAGAACCAGATGAAACACTTGGACGGAGATTAAATGCACATCTTGTACTTCCTAAGAGGACTGTGTATCTTCAGTTATTACCTGCATAAAGGATGGGTTAATAGGGTTATGTTGGAAACACAGAATAGAGTGGTCTGATATTATTGAGTTTCCTGATCGTAAAACTGATTTATGATCATTTAGTCATCAGGATTCAGATGTTTTAAAATGGGGATGTGTTAGCTTTAGCTGCAGTCTGTTGGCATGATATAACATACTATATGTATCAAGTTAATAAGAGGGACTTTTTGCAGGAAGAAGTCGCTGTTACTTTGTGACCTGATTCAGGGCTTTTCACCAGAGAGAACAGTGTGGTGTGTGGCAGCAGGGTTTGTTAATGTTGATGTACTGGGTGAGAAAAGTAATCCTTACTGTGTGTTTACATACACACTGAAATATAGATGAATATATCAAATATGATGTTAAACTTGGTGTTTTTGACCAAACGTAATGCATTTATAGGTGCTGTAGATTAAATTCAGGTGAAATCGTTGTGTAATTGTTTCACATTTCAAATGTACAGAGCTTTGTGCTGGTGCTTGGACAAGGATGCTGTGCCATCCAGTGTCCAGGCCTTTGTGTTTGGGCCTTGGCTCCACTAAACAGCACAGTAGATTTCAGCTCTTATGAGGAGCAAAAGCGAAACTTTATTAAAAAAAGAAAATCACTTGATTTGATAATAAAAGGGACAAAAGTATTCCCTAACCCACTGGCTGCTGCTTGTTTCTGGGTGAAATTGGTCACAAAGAAGGTGCTGCAGTAGAAACTTCCTCATCACTTCTTTTGATCACCAGCAAATTACAGTCATTTTCATGGAAGATGCCGACTTGCGTGCTGACTTTTGTGTTGTGCTTTTGAAAACGTACCCCCTGCTCTGCAGGCAGCGAGCGAGGGTTTGAGGACTCGTGAAACATTTTCCAAGTTTGGTGGGTGGTCAGCGAGTGTTTGCGGGCAAGTCGGTGTCTATCAGGTGTCACATAACCCTATGACAACCCACTGGATACCAAACAAATCACAGCAAGGTTTTTGGCGTAGCACCCTTTTATGTGGTATCACTGCCAGCAACCACTCATCAACCAGTTGGTGGAATACGTACTTTTCCCTGGCTAATGGGCTGCCCACTGGTCTCCTGACCCTTTTTTTTTTTTTTTTTTTTTTTTTTTTTTTACCCCTAGCAACCTGTGGTTACCAGGAGGTTCCTGAGCAGTCTAGACTGAAGCCTATCAGCCATTTACTTGGTTCTTAAGCTTTTAGACTCCGTGGGCCTGATCCAGTCCAGCACCACCCAGAATCAACTTCAACCTCAGATCAGAATTACCTTTTATAACAGAAGATTTTCCCAAATCTGGGATAAAGACGGTTTGGAAGACTGGTTTGCTTAGAAGAAAGACAAAGAACAGCAGGTTTCACTCAATTGTTGCTGTTGTTTTGGTCTCACATACAGCTATACACAGCCTATATTATTGTAACTGAACTGTAAAACTGTCCCTGTTATCGACTAAACAATCGCCACCCGAGTCCGATGTACCCCAATCCTCAACAGAAACCTGAGATGCTGGAAAGGGCTGATTAGGAGTCCGCTCCTGGGAATGAAGCGACAGCTACTTAAAGCCACTCTTGCAGGGTTATGAGGGAACAAGAGAGTTTCTGTTAGCATCAGTCAGTTCGATGGAGCTGGTAGGACTCATAGCAACAAAAAAGTCATCAGTCTGTAGATAAGAAACAAGCTAGAACCTTCACTGTCTCGAAACCACTGAAGCCTCTTCCTCCGTATCTGCCTGTCACACAGCAGCTCCTAAAGCTCTTTTTTGTAAAGATCCCCCATCATATGTTAATACCACCCTTGGGAACATTTACGTATGATGAAGCCAGCGATGGTGGGTACTTCATTTCTGAAAGAAACGCAACGTTTTTAAAACTTCTTTTCAGATCTCTGAGCAGTCAGCGCTGGTGTTTTGAATCCTCGATATGGATTTACTTTCTTCTTTCCCTTTGATCTTAAACTCTATTGACTGTCAAATCCATCGCTGAAACACCTAACACAGATATCATTATCTCCTCAGTTCAATACGACACACACCGCTTACTTATCTCCCTCCATCCCTGCTTTCTTCTTCTTCTTTTTGCTGCCCTGCAGTGTTGTGTGATCTACTGAGGAAGCTTGTTCCGTTCATCTGTCGCTTCTTGGTTCAGTTTAATTCAGTGGTGCTTTACTGATGTGACGATTTCAGAAATAAAGAAATATAAACTCACCTGTGTTGACAAAGTGTTTTATCACAGGAGGGAAATCAGTGTTTAAAACTAGGTTCATTTCTCGATCTCCCTTCTGTCTCAATTCCCGTTCTTCTCTCTACTTCCAGTCTTCTTTCTGTCTCGGTATATTTTCCATGCTCTCCCTTTTTCTCTCTCATCTGCTAAGCTAGCAGGAAGAGTGCTTTCTGAATCTCTTGTGTCAGCACCACTGTCAGACCCACACACCGCTTCCTAACTAAATATTATTCCTCCGTTTTTTTTTCCCCTCTCCACCATCAGTTGCCTTACTTTCATCCTTTCTCCTTAGCAGCAGAGCAATCATTTGTTCTCATTCTTGTTTTAATTTTTGTTGCTGTTCTCCTGCCTTCATCTCTCCATCTTTCAATGAAAAGATATTTTTTAAATAGTTTTAGCCATGCTGACCTTTTCCTCCTCTGAATATGCACCATCACATCTCCAGGTTCCCACCATCAGACCTGTGCTAAGCCATTAGCTGAATGAGTGCTGACATGAGAAGCTGTTAACGCAGCCACTTAGACGCACACACTTCCACACCAGTGCAGGAAATTACCCTGTCATTTCCACCTATCAGAGACAAACTCAGTTAACTTTCCCACACAGAAGCACACACGCATGTTCCAAACTAATCACTGTTCAGTCACCGTGTGTACATGACGACTACAAACAGATAAATCAATCATCTGGAACAACTGCTGCAAGCTACCGAGTCAGGGATTAAAGGCTCGCTACTGAAGCTGCTACATGGCAAAGAAAAAAAGAGCGGTTTAGGTCGAGGATATCTGATTTAAACTATCTGCTTTTTTCCCCCCGTGTGGGTAAATGCTAAAAATAGGTCTGAAAGAATTCAATTAACAGAGAGGCTAGCAGTGAGATTGAGGTTCATATTAAGGAGGCCCAACTCAGCAATATTCTCAGATCAAAACTGTCCAGCTCGGCTTCATTAAAGTGGGCGAGCCATAAGTTGATGTATTTAAAGAGTAGGAAAAATTAGGTTGAAAGCAAGAGCCTGCTCTCATTAGAGTCAGGATTAAATGTCTTCTCACTGATACAGAAACTTTATAACGTTTGTTCCCAAACTTTCTTGCCTTGTCCTCCAGCGTGAACTTCACTCATTAACTTTTAGATGTTATTTTTCTTTTTTCAGCCTTACCATTGATAGTCCCCCGTCTCCTTTAGTAAGTTGGTAAATTCTGCCTGTCGAACTTTTTGTTGTTGCGTTGGAGCATAATACAGCTCACAGTGAGAACAGCTGCAGATTTCAATGGAAATGCAGTCATTTTGTGATATAGGTGGACAAGTTTAAGCAGCTAGTTTGTCTGTTCGGGTTAGGTAAACATGGTATTTTTGGCAACCCAAAGTAAAACAATGCTCAGAGGAACTGCAAAAAAGGAACTACATCTCAGACTCTGCTGACCTCAGTTAACAAGTTCATGACAGCATGATCAGAAAAAGACTGAAGAAGTATTGCTTGTTTGGAACGGAGGCCTAACTGTGATTTTTCTCTCTAAAAATCACAGTTTGTAAATCAGAAACCACAAGACTTCTGGAATGTCCTTTGAACTGATGAGACCAAAGTGGAGATGTTTTGCTGCGCAGCACCATGTCTGAAAAATCCCAACAGCATATCAGCACAAGCACCTCATACCAACTGTCGGGCACGATAGAGGAGGGGTGATGAGAGGGGCATTTTGCAGCCACATGACATGAGCACCTTGTAGTCACTGAATCGACCATGGACTCCTCTGTATGCCAAAGTGTTCTAGAGTCAAATGTGAGGCCACCTGTCTGGCAGACATTCTGCAAACTGAATCAACGCTGTAAAGAAGAGCGGACTAAAAGTCCTCCACACTGATGTGAGAGACTCAAAGCCACACAGAAAATGATTTCTTCATGTTATTGCTGATAAAGGCAGTTCTACAAGCAGCTGAATCACAGGGTATATTCAGTCCTGGGAAAACTTTCTTTTTCACATCTGTAACTGCAATCTAATTAGCATTTAGGACAAGTAAGCTACCATGAACGACTTAGTTTGATTACAAAAAGGCTCTCTGTGTATCACCAGTAAGCGTGTTCAGTAAACAAAGGGCTCTTTGCCAACATTGCTAGACTGTTTACATCAAATGTATTCTTTCCCACATCCAGTGAAGAGCGGGATAGAGGGGTTAACAGCGTGTAGGGCGTAGTAGCATCCAGGACACTTAAGCTAACATTAAACGTGTGTGGTAGCGTGGTTCCAGAAAGACTTAAGGATTTGTAGCTACAATGAAGGATAACTGTAACATCTCCAGAGGTAGCTGTCGGTGAGAAATACTACACCATATTCTTGATACAGTAACCCTACGAAATGCAATTTGGCTAGTAAAATGTTGATTGCTACTGTAGCTGAGCTGTGCAGCTCACATTACAGCAGGCAAACAGAGTGATATATATGTAGCCTTTTGCTCCTTGTCTCTTTATTGACTTGGCATATGGAGAAATCCAAAGCTTGACAGGCCTTCTGTGCCTAGTTACAGTTTTCTAATCTGTAATTGAACAGTTGCTGTTGAGGGAAAAGGTTCATCAGCGGTCAAGTCTGCCACTCGGTTAAATTAAATATGAAGTGCTTGATCTTGCTTTTTGCTCAGTCTTTCTGCCTGCCTGTATGCCGTTATTAGCAGCCATTCCTATTAAAAATGCAGTTTTTCTGCACACCCATCTCACTCGCTTGTTTACCTTGATTTCTTCTTCAGGTTTTGATGCTCTCGGAGACCTGTTAAAGCCTACAGTTCCCACACACACCGCACCTCCTCCACCTCCCCCTCAAGTGGCCATCCATCATGGAGGAAAGCTGCTAGCCAATGACCTCGACTCGTCTCTGGCCAACCTCGTGGGCAGTGAGTGTTGAGATTCATGTGAATAGACCAGCAAAGACGAGAGAAAAACTCGGTTACATAACGTGGCACATGCAATGCCTGGCCTTGAATACGTGCCTGCAGTGTACTCTCAGACTCTTAAGGACATATTAAAGTTTACTGTTGCTTGTACATAGAAGTGAACCTGCATATTCCTCTTTAACTTCATGTGTTTGGTTGGAATTTGTTATTTCTTTGTGGAAACTTGAACCTCTTTTCATGAGGGGAAAAAAACAGCATCTGAGGCTGAAATTCCTTCCTGCCTCCCTTTTCATTGTACTCTCTTAACTGCGATCACTCACTTTCTGTGTTTCCAACTCTCCACAGATCTGCAGTTTGGTGGGACCCCAGCCAAAAAGTAAGTTTTGCTGAGTCGTGATGGTGCCTTTCCTGAATTGTGCCTGTAGTCTCTGCAAAAGCAAATATACGCTTTTAAGCTGTTCTTGGTCAGGAAACTGTCAGCACAAATCTCAGAAAGCAAATTTATTATGAACTGCTTAATATGCACACACATCTGTGGCCTATTGAATTAGACTTTAAAGATTTGAAAAACGTAAATAGCAAATTATGTGATAACTAAACCTGAGATTAAACAGCTGAATCCGTTTGACCTCCACAGGCCAGATATGCAGTGGAACCAACCGGGAGAGAAGAAGCTGACGGGCGGCCAGAACTGGCAAAATAAGACCATGTCGACCACACAGTGGAGCCCAGCACCCATGGCCCCACAGCCCATGCCTGTACCACATGTGGTAAGGAGACCAACACATGCACAAATACCCAGCTGCTATAAAGAATTGTGCAACCTCAACATTTTGCCCAAAGGCGTCCATCGAGGTGTCTGTAAGTCCTGGAAGTCTTGGATAATTTTGGTTTATCACAAAAACAAATCTTATCTTCTCATTCGCATTTTTGGCATAATTCCTGTTTAGTGCTTTACTTTAGATTAACCAAGTTAACTAGCTCAGATTTTGAGAACAACGTCACAAGATGTCCACAACAGCTACAAACTGGACCCAGTTGGGTAGACTGGAGGGAAACAAAGCTGCAAGTTTGGAAAAGAAAGCAAAAAACAAAATGAAAGTAAAGCTCACTGGTTACTTTGTTAGGTCTTGCTAGTTCTGAGTTACTTTTCCCTTCAGAGTTGCTTAATTCAGTAAAATGTTATCTAAATATCCATGATGTTGATCTTCCGTTCTGCCACGTCTCAAAGGGGCTCTCCTGAGTTGAGATCTGGTGACTGTGGAGTCAAGGAATCAGTTTGAGATGATGATTTGAGACGTGGTTTGTTATGCTGCTGGAAGCAGCCATCAGAAGATGGTACACTGTGATCATAAGGGGATGGACGTGGACAGCAACAATACTCACTACGATCAGAGCATCTGCCTGCCTAAAGGGCCCAAAGCGTGCCAACAAAATATCCCCCACAGCGAGTTATTAATTGTCTTTGATAATCTTACAAATCTGTTGCTTTAATATCCGGTCTCATCATGTTTCTTATCCTCAATGACTTTAATTGCTGCCAGCTTTCATAAATGATGCCCCAAGCTACGAAAATGAGACTTGAGTTGTGATAAACCAAAGTTATTGTTAAAGTCACGAAAAAAAATTTATGGGAAAGACCCTTTATTGTTGTTTGATGCACGGCATTTTGGGAAATGCGGTTGGTCGATGAGAAGATGCCACAGTCAAAGCTCTGCTAGCAGTTTTCTTTGCTTAGGTCAGCTCGTTAAAATAACGTAAAAGAAGTATGATTCTTTTTTTTTTTTTTTTAACCTCCAACACTAAGTATAATTTCTAAACTGAAAATCATGAAGTGGCTTATTCAGTTAATTCAATTAAATTTTATTTATACACCACCATATCACAACAACTGTCGCCTCAAGGCGCTTTAAGGTTTAAGGTAGACCCTACAATAATACTAACAGAGAAAAACCCAACAATCACATGACCCCCTATGAGCAAGCACTTTGGCGACAGTGGGAAGGAAAAACTCCCTTTTAACAGGAAGACTTGAGACAAACAGCTGAGACCAGAAACCTAGACAGAAAGTGTTTACTGAGGTAATAAAGCAGTTAGACACAGCGGTAGTTTTCATTTAGATTTCCATAGAACTGAATAACTTCTGGCAACCTGAGTAGTCGCCCCCTGCTGACCAATCTCAGAAATGCTGGTTTAAGCTTAAATTGTCAGACCTCAAAGTTACACCTCCGGAAACCCATTTTACCTCTGCACCACATCCTTCTACATAAATGTAACTACACGTCGGGTCAACGCATACCACAAGACTTGATTGGTGTGGAAGGTTGCTTTGTGGGGGAAAGAGTTGTTTCTGGTTAATTCGTTAAGTTAGGATGTAGATTTCCTGCAAAAGTTAAAATCACGCTTTAGGACACTTTGCATCCACCGTATTGGTGACTTTGACCACCGCCACTGACATCATCGCCAGATGTCACCGTACACTCATGTCTTCAACCCGGCTGTGGCAGCCCAACATCCCATGTTACACAAATCAAACCAGCAGAAACGAATCTATTTCGTTGACCAGTAATTCCCGTCATCGTTTTCAGTTTTTTTTTCCCCTGACATAAACGAGACGACAGCTAAATAAAATCTAATGCAGGGCGACAAAAACTGATGAAATGTATTGACAACTTCTGAAAACAAGATCCAACCAAAACGTATCCTGCCTTTCTACGTAGCATGAGTCTGGAAGCAAACCAATCAGTAATCTCCTTGTGCAGTAAGATGTTCACATTTGATCTGCGCTGACGAACAGGGTGGGGTCGTACAGCCACAGGGGCTCTTTCCAGATCCAACACATCCACGTCCTCACTGCGAGGGCATGTAGCATCTTCTCATTTCACTCTGTGCCCGAAAGTTCCCAAAATGTCAGTGTAATAATTTGGCCTGCTTTCATGTTTCTGCCAGTGCTGGAGACAAAATCAGTTTAAATATTTAGGTTGGCTTCTCACAAACATACAGCGTGATGCCGAGCTGACTGGAACTTGCAAACACTTTGTAGGACATGCATCTAATCTAAAACTGTGGCACTTCTCACACCGAGCGCTGTGAAAATATCTGTGCATGTCTGTGCGGTGTCTTTGTTGTATCAGCTCGGTACATTTTATAGCTGCCTGTGTGTGTGTGTGGTTATTTGTGTGCGTTTGCTGATCCTGGCAGCTCCTGATTGTCATCCTGATCTCTTGACTGCAGTTTCTGGCTGACGTGGACAAACTGTCACTAACCCTCCGCTTCCCCTCTTTCTCTCATTTTCTCCTCCTGTTGATCTTTCCCTTTCTTCCTTTCTTCCCTTCACCTCTGCTGTCATTCCCTCTAATCTCTCCTTCCTGTCCCGCTCATCCTCCTCGTCCGCTCGTTTTGCACCGTCATCCACTCGTCTTCCTTCCCTCATTGGCTCGTGTTCTGCTTTATCACGACTCTTGTTATTTTTTGTTGCGTTGTCATCTTCTCGTCCTGTTTTCTTCGCCCTGCCTTTGACATCTGCACGTTTGCACCGCGACCCCTCATTCCTTTATTATTTTCTGCTTGTTTCCTGTGCTTCTAACCTTTCACTCTCGTTTTTCCTCCTCCTTACTTTCTCCTCATCTTTACCTCACTCTACCGGTTTTGCCACCCTCTTTCATCATCTCCTGCTCATTTTCCCCCACTTTTTCCCATCTCATCACCTTGCCTCCTCTCCCTCCTCCTCCTCTCTTGTCTTTCTCTGTTTTTTTGTCCCTTTTCCTCGTTGCGTCCTGATGCAGAATGGAATGTTCTATACTAGTTATGTAAGTACTTATCTCTGTTTAACGAGCTGCTCAGACACGTCCTCTCCCGGGTATCTTTCTCTTCATCTCTTTCCCTGTCACCTCTTCTTTCACTTGCATTCCCCGGAGATGCTTATTTAAAAAAAATAGAGAGAAAAAAAGGAAGTTCATTCTGTTCTTGCACCATTATCATAAATAACCTTCTCACCTCTGTGATAAAAAGTAATAGTCTGCGCTGCTTATGTAAGCAAATTGATGTGAGGAAGTTAGAACAAGGCGCTCCTTCTCCCTACTAAAACCTAAGAGCGCCATTCTTCTGGGTGTCTTTTAAAAGATCCACGTCTAATTTATTTGTCAGCCGTTCATCGGGTTATTATCCACATTTTTCTCCCCCCTCAATCAACAAATCCCATGAAACAGAAACAAAACAGCAAACCGAGCCACTCTGAGGCGCTTTAGAAGTCTGTTATCTCTGTGGCTGAAATGGCGACGTTATCTCGGTATGAAAGGAAAAACTTCATGTGCAGCAGAGGTCCGGTCCAGGATGCACAGATCAAAGTATCGCAATGAAGGATTTAACAACAAGTTACTAAATGGTTGCAAACAGCCACAGAGAGTCAGCTCTACCGGGTTTTTCTCTAATATAAACAACACTTTTCAGTTATTAACATCGATCTGTGTTTCAATTTGGTCTCATTTGTTGCTTTTAATGACCCTCAGGCCTGATTTAGACCTAGAGGTAGAGGTTGTGGCGTAACCTTTTCTTTTCACGTCTTTGCTGTCATGGGTAAACAGACTGCAGTGAACAGGATTTATGAAAAGGTTGTACATAAAGAAATGGCCTGTTTTGCAAGCATACTTTCAGATACTTGCTACCTGCCATTTTCATAAGTGTTGAAGCTTTTTCTGATGATAAATTAATCATACTGCATCAAAATAATTAATAAATGACAGAAAAGTGCCTGTTTTTTCTGCTCTAAAAGTTTTTTTTTTCATCAGGCAAAATTTAAGAAAATTAAATAAGAAATTTTCCTAAATTCATAAAATGTTGTTTTAATGAGCTTACAGAAGATTCTGTCATTTTAGATATTTTTTTCACAAGTTAGTCCCAGAGTGTTTCTTTCATTTACTACAGCAGTGTTTCTTTGTCATGTAGAGATTTGCTGTTGCATTTAGACGACTTCTTATATCCAGATGTCTCAGGGATTCAGTGTGTAGTTAAATGTTAATAAACTACACTGACAGAAAGAGGAGTTTCTTTGGTTCAGCTCTGAGATCGAAATGGGAGCAGTATGTGTTTGCCATCGCTACTTTACAGGTCGTTTAGCTCTTATTGGCTGCTCTTGCAAACAGAAAGCTTAAGGTATATCCCACATCACTGACATAATACAGAGTTAAGAATCAAACACAAAACTAGAATATACTATAATAGCTCCTCTTAACTCTTGCCCCCCATACAGTCGGCATCTGACAACCTGCTCTGTACCCTTAAAGACTAGCTTTGACACCTCAGTATATCTCAGTTAATACTTGGTTTAATGATCATTAGAGTAGTTGAAAAATAACAAAGAGCCTCTTAGTCGACTTTCAAGGGGTAAAGAGTTTAAACACCCTGCAACAGAGCAGCAAAATCCAGCTGAAATGAGTCCCTGGTGCACCAAGAAACATCTTCTTTTTTTTTTTTTTTTTAAACAGATGTGCAGGAAAAGATGTGTTGAAGTAATTCTCAAACCAGCTAATTCTTAAGGTGTTATATTATTTCAGCCTTTAACTCCCACTGACAAGCCAGCAAGAACAGAAATTGCCTATGGGGATTAATTCAGCAGCACAATAATAGGAAAAGAGGTGATGGGTCCCTGAGCAGAACAAACTAAAACAAACTTTTCACCTCTTACACGGTACGACACAGAAATCCTGCGTGGTTCAGTCAGCACGACAGAAACATCAGCTTTAACCAAACAAAGCTCAGAGAGAGAATATTAATAAAACTGCTCATTACTGTCCCCGAGAATGAAAATACACAGTGAGCAGCTGAGATGACCTCCCATAATCCATGAGACAATAAATAAATCATAGCAGAACTGCATGAGACATCACAGGTAACACGAGTAAGCAGCTCGTCACGCTTCACGCATGATAATCGAAACTCCCACGTCTGAGATTCTCAACAGAAGGGCAAGGTTGTAACTGTCTTCGCTGGTTGGATATTCAAAAACGCCATCAAAAAGCATTTTCCCTTTGCTTTTCTGTTTTCTTTTTTTTACTGTGACTGAGACTGCAGGCCACTCAAGGTCAGAAGTCTGAGTTTGCATTAGAAAGCACAGAAAGAAGAAAGTTGCTTGTGCCGAGGAGATGGCAGAGGGAGCAGCAGAAGTTCAGCTGTGAAAGCTGAAACTTGGGATGAAAGATGCAGAGAAAAGACAGCTTTCTTTTTTTATTTATTTAATGCGCAGATAGGCAGGGAGACACGCTGGTGAAGGATAGAACAGCAGGCGGGAGATTGAGCATAAAAAGACGGATACAAACTCATGGATGTGTCACACGATGCACCGAGGAGCCGTCGGCGGCGTAAAGATAGATGGACAAAAACACCGGTTGAGAATCTGCAGCGGTGCATCGACACGTCTCACCTTCTCTGCTTTGTCTTGGGTTTCTTTTTGTTTTTTTGTCGTGTTTTAAAGAAGTAGGGAATAAAAATGATGCTCGCCGTCGTTTTTGCACAAGCAGCCGTGAAGACAGACAGGAAGCAGAGATGGATGGTTTGCAAATTAATGAGCGATTCGGGTGCAGATGACGGTAAAGTCAATTTCATCTTTAATCAGGGTTCAAATGCTAAAACCACAAACCCACTGATCAATTGCTGAACGCACAATAAGATGGATAAATTAAAGCGTCTTTTTTTTTATCTGAATTGGCTTCTTTTCGTACAACTTGTAGTTCACTTTGATTAATGCTTTTGAGCAACTGTCACAACTCGCTCTACAAAGGCGAGAACTTACTTGCGATTGATTATCTCCTGAGGGCGGTGCGCAGGTTCACCTTATCTGGCTTTTCTCCTGAGGGCGTCTTAACCAGAGTATACACTGAGCGAGGCGAGGTCTTTGCGCTTTGTGAGAGATCTTCCAAGTTGGTCATTTTGAGGGTCTTGCCATCGAACGTGGAAAATCACCACAGAGAGGTCTTAAATGTTTTTTGCAAGGATCTTTTACCTCACATCCACATTTAAGTCCTGGCAATGACACTGCAGGGCTGAGACTGCGGTTCTGAAAGTGGCAGCCATCGCTCAGAAAGCTGCTTGACGCTGGAAAAATAACAGACGGACAATTAAAGTAGCAGAAGGCTGGCTAGCTTACGTGTTATCTTCACCAAGGAAATTGTGTTTTTATTTGTTAACATATATAGAAAGATTTAAAATAGTCTCACATTTGACCTTTGACCTCCCCTTCAAGTTCAATAGATTGGCGTGAAAGGTCAAAATGATAATGATGGTATATAGAGCTATTTGTTTCTGACTGCTGTTGTTTGTACCGGCAATATATTGGCATACAGGGAACGATGGGGATTCTAAATACTGTTACTTTTGACCTTCGACCTCTTCAAGGTCAAATCAGGTCAAGCTTTTTTAAAATGTCTTGTCTTTAAAACTTTGCGTAAAAATCTTGCTGCCTTTGTTTGTATTGGCAACATTTAGAAAATGGCACTGTTGTAAAAGTCACATTATAGTTTGCATCCAAATATCAGGACCGGTTTGACCTCTGACCTTTTTTTTCTCTTCAAATGTTTTATATCTTTAAATTGCGTGAGCTGCCCGGTTAGTTAGAAATATACTGCAGTATTATTACCTGTAAACACAAACTGATATTACTGTTACTACTGCGACCCACCTCCAGTACTTTCACAGCCCACCAGGGGGCCTTGGCCCACACTTTGGGAATCCCTGCTCAATCCCCATACACACCATTAAAAGTTAGTGAGCTGACTGCTCTGTAACCATCTGTGCAGAAGCTTCTCACTCGTGGTTCAGGTGGAACAGGTCAGGTAGGCGTGCTCTTCACTGGGACCACCCATCTTCCTCCTTTTATAAATCACTTTAAATCTTCAGTGTTCAGATGCAGCTTTCTGAGTATTTTAAATGACTTCAGCTCAGTTTTCATAAGTTTTAAAATGCTGGAGTCAAAAGCTCGCATAGCGCGCACAATCAAATCAGATCGAGTGAGGTGATAAATCATCCTG
Source organism: Pundamilia nyererei (assembly GCF_000239375.1). NCBI lineage: Eukaryota > Metazoa > Chordata > Actinopteri > Cichliformes > Cichlidae > Pundamilia > Pundamilia nyererei. Next base: position 386,600 of record NW_005187610.1, read on the forward strand.
TGGAGCAGTCACATTAGTTTGACTTAAAATTAAATAGGCACATCAGATGTTCTCATTTCATCAAGATAATGCAAGTAGGGGAAAAACTAAATTTTACCTGGAGCCACTTTTTTTTTTTTTTTTTTAAATGATGAGCAAGAATATCTAACTTCAGCCAAAGACAGCGCGTGAGGCACATTAGAAATAATAGAAACTGAAAGATATTCCTTCTCTGAGTCAAATCTGAGCTCTCTGATTTTATGCACGGGCTGTTAAACTCAGTGTGTCACACTGACTTGTACTTACTGTTCATTATCTTAATATCTGTCATAAAAGACAAATAAATCAACTCGTGAACACGCCTGACGGTTATGTGTCACATTTTTTTCAGATGTGTCAAATCAATCCAGAGATTCTCCACATCTGTGGGAACTTTTCACGCATGAAACTGTCTGTTTGCAAAGAGCAGCGCGTCACAAAAGAGAAAGTTAGACAGGCCATGAAAGGAGAGGTAGCAAAAACAGACACAAAAAAAATCATGCAAAGCTACGCTGGAGTCCGAGAGTCAACGTGCCTCATTGGAAATGACCACAGCAGGTCCTTTTTATGGTGTCGGTGCATAAATAACAATTAAATGATGATGCTGGGGTGGTTGTGTTTTTGCCAATAACAAAACTAAACCCACAAGTGCACTCACTTAATTCATGTAGCTCATCATTTTACGTAAGCCTGCTATGACTTTCCCATGCAGCTAATTGCTGTGTTTAATGGAAATATTTTACCGGTCTCTCTCAGCAGTTTGATTGAGGCTTTGTAATTGTGTTAAAAATGCCGCGGTTGTCTCATTTACGATGATGGATTAGGTCTGTGAAGGCAGCTGTTTTTAATGGGTTTTTGCAAACAGTGGGGTGAGCGGGTGCTGACCTGCAGCAGAGCAGGCAGTCACGGCTTGTGATGAGGAGAGTGCAAACGCTATAAGGTGTTCCCAAAACCCAGTGAGGTGCTTCCTGGTTGTGTTTGACAGACATCAAAGTCGTATGGGCTCTGTCAGTAACTCATCTGTTGATATTAATACTCCTCTACTGTTGTGCAAGAGGCACGCCGCCCTGCACCTGCCCATATCATCTTGTAAACTGACTTCCATCCAGGATATTCGCCGACACGATACCGCAATGTACCGCAGACGCTCGCGCCCATAAATTACCAATTTGTCAAGCAGAAGTCGGGCGGCGGCGACGCAGACACACGTGGGTTGTAAACGATGGCTACAAATTGCCCGTCACATCGAATTTGAAGCCTGTTCAGCTGTAGTGGATTTGATTTGCAAAGTGAGCAGGGCAGGGCCAATCACTGTGCTATTGAGCCACCCCTTTTTAAAGCAGTGGTAATGATTGCACTCAGTGGGAATCCACTAAGTACCCCTACTGCATGCTGCGTTATTGTGCTCCTAATGTGCACATACTTGAGCATTAAATGTACTCTCCTTGCACATAAAGTAGGCTTTATTGTGAGGTTTTTATTTTATTTTATTTTTTGAAGGCTTGAAGCCGTATGTGACAAAAGCCATGAAATGTTTGAGTCAGGTGCTTTTGTTCTGATAGTTGACACCTGTTTTCTGTTTTTCTGCCAGGCTCCAGCTCCCATGGCTTTCCCCATGACCACACCGCAAGTGCCTGTGTATGGAATGGTGAGTATGCACATATTAACATATTCCCACACATGCCTGGGGGGGCACTGTCGTAGATTTATATGGAGACTAGAGCTGCAAGTCTGTATTTGTATTATTAATTAAACTGTGTGTTTTCAAATGTAGCATAACTAGCGTGGACACCCAAGTTTGAGAGCAAGGGGACCAATGTTCACATTGGACAGAGAAGACAAGAGGAGTAAATGAGTCCATCTATGTGCGCTGTGAACGACCACCATTGAACCGAGGGGGTGGCCTATGACAGTCTGCCACCTACCATCTAGTTTTGAGATCCCTTCCCAGGTGCCTGAACCCCCACTCACAACTTGGGTTATGTGACCTCAGTGGGTCACATGATAGGATGGGGCAAGGTCTCACAGTGGTTTCACCTGAAACCTCTGCTGATAATGACCCATGCCCTCTTTCACAGCTTGGCACATGTGATGAGACACATGTTTAACCCTTTAAAACCGGTCGGAGTGGGCACGCTCCATTTTGCATAACTATTTTAAAATCCCTGTAGAACCGGAACCACGTTAAGCTAGCACAAAAATTTTTTTGGCATATGAAACCGGAGTTGTTGTACTTACATCTTATGCCATCAGCTTGTCCTAGGTCACGGTTTCCTTCCACATATAGCTTTGCAAAAATTGCATAAAAAGCGCTTGCAGCAACAAAAACATAATATTCCAGAAACAGGCTTTGCCGATCCGATCAGCTGTTCATAACACTTCCTACTTTGGAATAGAC
>NW_005187610.1:389398-392404 GCF_000239375.1 Pundamilia nyererei
AAAAAGCGATTTTCAATTTTCTGTAGTTTATTGCACTTTTTGCAATTTATATAGTTATTATAGACTTAATGCATAGATATTATCAAAATTTGGGCTATAACGGTTATATTGATGTATAGCAACTTCCAAAAATGGCACTACAGCATGTAAAATTATAAAGATAACTCTCGCGGACTTGGTTCTATGGTCTTAATGGGTTCATAGTGGGTCAACTCCCAGGAGGGTTTAAATGCCTGGGACTTGCCACCTTCTGGTTTTAGACCTAAAGAAGCTTATTGGATGAGACGTGAAACATCTGCACGAAATTTAAAGAACTCCAGTCACCTTATTTTCCTTACAAGGCGCGCTCAGAACAGCCAGTATGTTCAGCTGCTGAAGACTGTCCCACTACCTAGAGTGTAATGTTTGGCACACTTCACCTGTAAAACAAAAGGAGTTTCACCCTCAGATTAAACACAATGAGCTTGAAAACTGACTTTGTTGGGTGATGAAATCATTTTTAAAATGATTGCTCCGTGCTTAGCCACCGCTGAGCGGCTGGTTGTCTTGTTTCCATTACTGCGTATAACAATATATTTTTTTAAAACCTTATGTCTTTCTTTCTTTAATTTTTACTTTGCAAACATCTCTCTGCATCTTACCTTTGTCCAGGTTCCTCCCCAGATGGGTCAGATGGGTGGGGTACCTGTGATGGCTCCTCAGCCAATGATGTACAACCAGCCTGTTCTAAGACCCACTAACCCCTTCGCACCCATGCCCGGAGCCCAGGTAACTCTCATACATTTTTAACATCTTAACAGCTGATTACTTTTAGGAAATTAAATGACGGGATTGAAAATGTTGGACTCAAAGTCACCCTGACCTTAATAATTTGGCGAGGCTCGGTGTGTTTGTTTGGCAGTGTGTTAGCAGGATTACTCAGAAAGTTTTGAATGAATTTGCATGCAAATTTTTCGAAACTTGAGGCTTGAACCAACTTAGAGAAGATTAACTGCTAATAACAGAGCTGCTCTTATTATGATTACAACATCAGTTTAAATTCTCACGTTCTTTGTGGGTGGCAAAACAGGAAGTTCATGCAACAACATGCTCTTACCAAGATTTCTGTTTTGATCAGTGACACTTTATCAGTTATGAGGTTTTATGAGTTGGTTGTGGATTTTGGGTTTTGTTTTTTTGGGGGGTTTTTAGAACCAGTTATCGGCCCCTGGTGTCCATTAAAAAGACATTAAAATGAAAATTTTAAGAATTTAAAATTCCTCGTTGGCCTCACTGTACACGACCAGGAGCTCCATCCATTTTATGCCTCTTTCCACTGGTACCTACTTGGCTTTACTTGAATCAACTGTGTTTCAGTTGTTTTCCATTATAATTGAGTACCAGCTCAATATGTGTTGGGTCGTTATAGCAACGCTTCCGCAAGTCTATGACATTTATAGGCGTCGCAATCATAACGCAACAATGGAGGACGTCGAGGTGATGGTGTTGATGGTCTATGGCTTTTTGTCAGACTCGACACCACGATTCTGGTTTTTGTGGATTTGAGTCATTGCAGAGCTTCAAAAATGGCAGTTTTTGTTTTCAATCTCGCTACTGAGTGACCAATCGATGACATGCAGTCTGTTGACCTCACATTTTCAGACTGGAACCTCGGCCCATCAGGTACTAAAAAGTAACAGCTACTACCACGTAATTGAAAACCGTAAAAGTCGAGTCGAGCTGAGAAGGTACGAGTAGAAAAGAGGCATATTTTCTGTGAAAATGGGCACCTCGTGGGCACAACACCAGATTTAAGGTCAACATTAAAGAGGTGACTCCAGGATGCTGGATGGCTAGAAATTTGCAACACTGAAATAATAAAAGGGAAACACTGAAATAGAAAGACAAGCACAGGTAGTTTGTGAAAAATAGTGGGGAAAAAAAAAGGTTTGTTTTTCCCCTGATTCCTTAAAGAAAATCCTCCCAACCTGTGACACAGATGTGTCGTCTTGAGTCACCCACAGAAAACCTGAGAGTGGCAGACTGGTTGAAAACAAAACCAGCAGTACATAAATAACATTTGGCACACAAAGTCCTCTCAAAAGCAACAAATGCATAGAAGACAGGGTAAAAAATGATCACCAGGTCAACTGTGTTTTCATCTGATAGCTTTTAAGAGGGCCGGGGAAGTTCAATTATTCAGCAATTTTTAGAAATGCTGGTATTTTTCATAGAAGTTTGTTTGTATTGTTTTTTTTTATCTCGTTTTATCTTGCCATTTTTCCTCACCCTCAGTTTTTTTTGTGTAATTTCCCATTGAGAAATTCGTTACTGCGGTCAGAGCAGAGTGTCAGAGGGCTTCTCTGTGATCAAAACAAACCGTTTCTCCTATCATGTTCTCTCTTCTTTGTCTGTTTAGATGCAGTTTATGTAATCCAGTCAGGAGGGGAAGCAGAGTGCCAAAAGCAACATACATACAAACAAACAAACAGCATAAACAAACACAAGAGGATGATGATGATGAGATGGACGGAAGGATGATTTGCTCAAGCTGAAACGACAGACTGACACAAGATAACCGGGCTGACACCAAAAGTCAAGTTGGAAAGAGGAAGAGAAGATGACGAAAAGGATGGACTGAGCGATGGCAGGGGTTCGATGGGGAAGATGTTACCCTGGCTGGTCGTTGTCTGAAACAACTCATTGCACCTGTGTGTGTGTGTGTGTAGCTTCTCTCTGTTTATTGTCTGATTTGTGTTCCTATCGATGGAGGGATGTTTCAGGAGAGGGAATAAGGACGAGAGAGAACGACGGGGAGGAGGGAAGAGGGGATTCAGGAAATCCTACCTCTAGTTTTCAGTCAGGCTAAATGTGTCTGACTGCTGTGAGAGTCTCTGCTGCAGAATTAGCTTTATTTCATACTGGTGCTATTTTGTCCTCTGTGGGTCACTGCTCGCCTGCAACGGCAACTTTGGAGCACTTACGAGAAGACAAGTGTTTGTTTTATTGTGTGTGTGTGTGTGTGTG
>NW_005187610.1:392441-398378 GCF_000239375.1 Pundamilia nyererei
GTGTGTGCGTGTGCGCGTGTGTGTGTGCGCGCGTGTGTGTGCTCAGCAGTTGTTTCAGACAATACCTTTGCCACGGACCTCCTCTCCATCCCCACCCTCGCTCCCTGTCTGCGTCCACAACCGTCCACTTAGCAAGAGATTTAGTGGCAAATCCTCTTCGGTGTGTTTCCTGTAATTTTCCGCTTTGTTGGGATATATTTGTATTTTTCTGTCAGTTTTTCTTCGCCAACTTCTCCTGAATGTTATCGGGGCTTGTACAGCGATTTGTTGAAGCATTTGTTAATAGTAATTGAGCGTTTGTTGTTAAGGGTTTTGAGCTAAAGTCTTTGTTACTCATACAGCATTGTTTTTCTCCACGTAATGCTACAGATACACACAGAAAGATGGGAGCTAGCAGGCACAGCATGCTAGCACTGTATGAAATTATGTTTTAAGGCCTAGTCACACCAGAAAGTGACACAGCAAAACTAAGCTAATAGCAGTTAGATAGTAATTTGGTAGTTTGGGATTTTTTTTGTTATTATCCTTTGTTTTTCTAGTGGGTAGTTTATTTTTTCTAAAAATTATTATAGAAATGTAGTTGAATAAATTAAATACATTGATTAAAGACATCTGTTAGACAGTAAACTAAAGGTTTACTGAAAATACAGCTGTAGTATTTAGAAGTTTTCACTCTGAGAAACGGTAAGGAAAGGAATTGTGCACGTAGCTAATAAGCTACAACAGCATGAGGTTGGCCTACGTTAAACTTATCCAGAGCTGCACCATTAGCAATTTTCCTTAAGTCACTAAGCAGTGCTGTTTTCAAACGAAAACTCCCATTACTACATACAAAAATAAAAGATCATCCAGGGCATCAGGAGACTGGACGCTTGTTTCTACCACAGACAAAATGTAACAACTGCCCAAAAGAGACTAAATTCTGGGCTATCTCAAAATTTTGAATTGCATATATTGTAGTTTTGAGATGCATTACTCAAAATGTTGAGTTATTAAGACAAATTTTAATCATGGTCGCTGTTTGCAACATCCTTGAATTTTGAAGGACAACTTTGAAGAAATTATATCCGTGGTTTGTTGACTTTGGAATAAAGGTGCAGCTGCTGTGATGGGCCAATGGAGAGGAGCAGTCTTACACCTGAGTTTGACTTTTACAAGTTAGACCCTGAAGTCAAAGATGCTCCAAAAAAATGGCTCAAAGTTATTTATTGACTCTCAAACTTGTTGTTGAGCTCAATAAAGGGTAGTCCAAAATGTAGAACTTTAAGGGCAAAGGAACAAAGGAGGCCGGACTTCCTTCAGGTTTTTGAAAGGGTTAGCGCTAAGTTTAGTTATTCCATAAATGTTAGACAGCAGTACAGGAATAAATGCTCTAACAGGCTTCAGAAGAACCACTTTTCTCCCCCAAACACATCCTGGTGGCAACAGTTTTCTATCAAAGATCACAACAGTTAAACTTGATTTTAAAAAATTAGCAGACATTTGCTGTGTCAAATGTTGGTGTGACGAGACCTCCAACTGTACATTGTGTTCAACTTGGTGGTCAGTTTAGGAATAGGTAAAGTGTATTTTTGTTTCATCTCTGTGTTAATTAGCATAGTTAGCCTGTGGTTTGTTGACTTTCTGCCTCAGTTGGATCTATCTGTGTGTATCTGTTTTTCCTGTCTTCTTCATCAGCTCATCAACCAGTCTTTAAGGATTTGAGCTTTATTTCATTAGGTACAACTTCTTGGCAGATCCACAGTATGTGCCAGTGATCGATGACAGCGGCACAGAGTGAGTTAAATGTTACTGAATCAAGTTGAATTCACTTTTAATTGCACTGAATCAAAGTGAGTGGCTGTAAGTGCGACACTGAACCTGTGGCGTCTCCCTCGCTCAGTGGTTCCAAGAATCTGTGGGGATCAAATTTGACTCTTCAGCTCAGCCAAAGCATCCATCCCCATGAGTTTGACTGTGGGTGTATTTATGCATAACGACTTCTCGTGTGTCCACGTGTATCCTTACACATTTATGTGTACGTATTTTCTTTTCTTCATCGAGGGCTATTTCTGAGGGTCAAATTTAAAGCCAGACTTGATCCGATATGTTTAACACAAAATGGGCTTGATTTGTTTTTATAAAGTCAAATTTTGTTGCAAAAATGCACATGCAAAAATGTTGCACTCAAGTGGCTATCCTGCCGTAGCAGAGCTGTTGTTTTTGGGGGTTTTGTTTCTTTTCCGGTATGAAAAAGTTGAGGAAGATTTGAAGTGTGTAGAAGTAGTTTAGGGTTTTACAACATAATGTCAAATCTACCAGCCACTTTGGCGGGAGACTCAAGGTTACTCTCCTGCCATTCTAACAATGAACTTGAAGCTTTTTAGTACCATTCCCGATCTCAGTCCAGCATCTCCATCCCAGCCATCAGTGGTTGTCCAGTATCAAACTCATCGCCCACTCTGCTGTGAAGTCTCTACAATCTCGCTTCAGCCTGTCTGGTCCAGTTGGTCTTTCTCTAGGATGCTTCTTTAGCCTGTTTGTCACTGTTGGTATGTGTAGATATGTGTAAGAAAAAAAATAGCTATAATAACCAGTTTCTGTCTAGATTGTCCACTCATCCCTGTCGCTGTTGGATAGATGCTGCTTCTAGAAGCTTCCTGTTGCAGTCTTGTGTTAGCTTAGCCTCTCTTCATAGTATCCCCTGAAACCTGTGCAACACCTCCCACAGCAGGTTTTCCCACCCCGTCCTCTTCTCCGCCAGTAACTGTAGCTCTATTATCTCTCTTGGTGTCTCAGTCTTTTAGCAGTAGATTAAACCTCTCACCGGCTCTCAGGCTTTGTAGTTCTCGAGCTTTTCCTTAACATCTCTGCAGTGTTTGGTAGGTGAGGTCCCCATCTTTTTTTTCCCTCCATCTCCAATCATATTTGCCAGTCATGATGTCAGCAGCCTACAGAGTGTCTCCGGTTGGACCTCGACGGCGAATCACAAGACGCTTGAATATCCAGGTGTTTTGTTACAAGTGGGCGAGCTGAAATGGTGCTTTTCTAGAACTAGTGAAGTATGTAGTCCAAGAAGTGTTGGAACTTAGATGTCAGCTGTGACTGGGAGGTTTGTCAGTCAACCAGCTGTTGTTCAGGGGCACTTAGGAAAATTATGGAAAGTAGTGAGTCCACTGATCACTGGGACAGTTGATCGAGATATTAGCTCTCTTCCCTGTTAGTTTTATTATAGCTCTGCGGAGAGGCACCGAAATGTCTTTGCAAACCTACGCAGAGAAGGATGTCATTCGTACCCAGTGGTTGAGCACACCTCTTAAATCTCAACGACGTAGTAACTGCCACAAGTGATCTTCGAGCAGAACACAGGAAACTTAATCTGTTTGGTTTTTTTTTTTTTTATTGGTTTTTTACGCCAGTGAATTCCTCGTTTCTGTCTTGGATTTCGTCGTTTGTTCGTGCTTGCCCACTGCGTGTAAATCTGTTTTCGAGATGTGGCATATTGGCATTTTCGCACAACAGTCAAAGAAAAACGTGCTTATGTTTGCCGGCTTGCAGGCTGGAGAGACGTACCTCAAGCTTATCTACGGCTTCTAACAAATACGACTATGCAGAATCTTTAGGTCTTTGCTGCCGTAAGCTTTCTGGTTTCAACTTGTAGTACAAGTTCTGTTTTCCAATCTCCTTTGAGCTTTGGTTGCGCGCAGGTCTGTAGAGAACAACAGCAGGATTCATCCAGATATCTTGGCTGCACTCTAAGCCCGCGAACAGTAGCAGCTGGACCTGGAGTTCTTAAATAGTCGATAAATTCTGTGATTGGATGTTCCTGATGCTCCCTGTGTCCTAAATATGGACTCTTTGGATCTTCTCCATCTTCAAAACTTCCCCTCCTCTGGGCCACCTGTGTTTTTGAGTCCCAGCTTTAAAAAGAAAACTATTTTGTTAATGGATGTGTCCTTTTTGTGGCACCAATATGAGACCGTTTTTATATTCTAGGACAGCTGCCTTACTGTCTCTAATCTTATGTGATAAATTGACACTTCACAAATAAAAGCTGCTTGATTTGCTTGGCACTGATCCAGGATCAGGTCGTCATAGCCCTGGATGATAAAGTAATAAATCACATGAGGTCTAACTGCAGATCTGATGATTGATAACAAGTTCGTAATAGTCTCATTAGGCTTTGAAATGAAGAAGGGTAAAATGAGAGCCAGGACGTGGAGGTGAAATCAGGTTAACTGTTTGCTTTAATGTAATCTTTGCGTTTTTGTTATTTTTGTTCTACTTTCTCTGAGTGGAACCTACTGCTGCCAGTTGGGATCAGGTTATTCGACTGGTTTTAAAATGTTCCGATGTCGAAAGATTGAGTGGGTTCAGAAAAAATGGCCGCGGTGGTTTTTCCGTTGCTGGCTCGCCACCTTTAGCGTCAGTGCAACTTGCCAATAGTTTTTACGGCTTTATCACATAAGGTGTGGCCAAGCATGCGGGCTCTTATTCAGTGCTTCACCTTCCCTCAAATTCAGACTCTTTCTCACATTTACAGCTGAGACTTTCCCGCCTCGACCGCTGTTTTCTGCTGTTAGCCTGCTGGGATCAGTCCTGGGGAACCTCGTGGCCACGTTGCAAAGTTTCTTTCAACTTTAAAAAAAGAAGAAAAAAAAAAGCTGCTGCCGCCTGTCTGCATTGTTGTAGCATGAATCTAAGTGGAGGAGGATACATGGATAAACCTTGATGTCATATTAAAACGTCTGCTGAGGCGCTGAGCGAGCAGACTCCTCTCTGGCGAGCCATCTCTCTTTTTCTCGGGGAGTGCATGGTTGTGTTGTTGGTGTTTCTTGTCACCCCCCCACCCTTAAAAAGAATTTTTTAAGAAAGCATGATATGACAGTCGCAGCGGTGGTGCTCATGATAAATTCCCTCCTGTTGTTGTTGTCGTTGCTGCTTTAAACGGCCCCGACAGCGCGAAGGGGCGGATGGATTATCTGAGCGCAAGGGCAGGTTCATCGCTTTGTCTGGACTGACAGATGTTTGGCCGCTGTAACCACCCGGTTGAACTTGTCCCAGAGATCTCACATTAGTTGCTTGGTTTGCGGCGTCCCCTGTGGGTCGCAGCAGAGTCAACCCCCCTGCCGCCATCCCCCCAAGAAAAGGAAGACGAGCAAAAAGAGAGAGGCTGTTCGATGGTAAATCCCCCCATTTTTGTGTCGGTGAGTCGGTGTGTCGAGTCGATGATCTCTTGTGCACGTTCTGTTTTTTCTACATCTGTTTTTTGGTAAGAACCCTCGGATTGCTGCCTCACTATACTGTATATAGAGAAATGCACACCTTCACACTCACAACACAGCTTAAAGACATACTCATAATCTGCATTATTTTCATTTACTCTTTATTTTTCTGAACTTGAAAGATATTAGCGTTCTTACAGCAGTATATAGGTATGATTGCTACTCGGTGGGGGCAGGCTGAACAGACAGACGATGCAGAAATCTTTGGAGGGCTGCAGACCTGCCCCGTACTTCAGGATCAGCCATGAGTTTCACAATGATGCCAAATGTTTTTCGGAGCAGAGTACAGCTTTTAATCTCTGATTCCTCTTCTGTCTCCTCCCCCCCATCTCTTTCTTTGTACATGTTTTCTATTTATTTAAAGCAGAAATATATGGATTGTATCAAGCATGGAAAGGCAAACAGATGTTACAGTTGACAAAAACACAAAAAAAATCACAGGCTTTTATTTTACAGCAGTATATTTGTTTATTCTAGGGACTTGTTTTCTCTCTATTTTTTTTTTTTTGAAAGAAATAAAAAGTCATTTTCATTCCTAAGCGAGTGTTTTTGTGATCTTTTAACTCAAACAGTCGGAAAGTCTATAAACTCTGAAAATATTCACCATTCAAGGTCTCAGAGTGTCAAACGGCTCAGCTTCTGATTTTTAATTGCGCCACCCCGAGGGCTTGAG